>NC_068348.1:628547-855577 GCF_014633365.1 Diospyros lotus | reverse complement strand
TTGTAGAAACATCTTTGTGCCAAAAAAAAAAGAGGAACAAGGAAAAATGACACTTTAATTTAATTTAGCTATGATTAGAAAAGTCAGCATGCAATTCAGTACTATATTTCGTGCTAAAAGTTAGTAGACAAGTTAAGATTGAACCATAGTAGAGACGTTTTCGGATCAATCAATTACCGATCCACAGACAGAAATTAATAAAAAAGCGATTAGTGATTTAAACTTTAGTCTTCTTGAAATCTTAAAAGTTTAAGTTTCCTAGTGCTATGTTCCTTTGGTTCTAAGGTGCTTAACTATTTGCTGCATGTTTTCATGCTTTCTACACTTACTGATGTAAGGATTTCGTGGACTTGGCAGTTAGTTTTTTCCTCTTCCTCAACGGTCTATGGAGAACCGGAAAACGTTCCATTTGTTGAGGATTTCCCGTTAAATCCCACGAACCCTTATTCGCGATCCAAGGTATATGCTATTGTTATAATGCGCATGAATATTCTTTTTCTACTTACTGTTCAAAATCAGTTGAGCAATGGAAAATACCCTTGAGTTTAGGACAGCGAGAAGTTTTCCTCACATAGCTTTGGTTTTGCTCAAATAGTATTTCCTTGAAGAAATTGCTCGAGATATCCAGAAGGCAGATCCTGAATGGAAAATGATCTTGTTGAGGTACTTTAATCCTGTTGGGGCTCATGAGAGTGGCAAACTTGGTGACGATCCAAAGGGCCATTCAAACAATCTTATGCCCTACATAACGCAAGTAGCTCTTCGAAGATTGCCTGAACTTTATGTACTGGGTACTAATTATCCTACTCGTGATGGTAGTGCGGTACGTGGAATTCAATTTTTCTGACTCTTATATTAACATCAACAAAGGGGGTTATGTATAATTCTGGTTTTTGTTTCAGACCTTATGTCCCACATTTTTGCTTAATGACTTTCTTGAAGAGGACGGAATTAAGAAGTTATTTCTTCTTTTATTTACAGATCCGAGATTACATCCATGTTATGGATTTGGCAGATGCTCATATTTTTGCACTCCAGAAGCTTTCCTCCTGTGATTATACAGGTAATCACATTCATTTGTTCACAAAGTTGCATGTTCATTGCTTTAAAAGAAGAAAAAAAAATAGAAAATTACGTTTTCCTTTCTTAAGAATATTTGTGATGCTTAAGTCAATGTTTCTCTGTGTCGTACATGTTTTAGGCTGCACTGCATACAACTTGGGAACTGGTTCTGGTACATCTGTATTGGAACTGGTTGCTGCATTTGAGAAGGCATGCGGAGAGGTGATTGTCTCTCGGTCTTGCTTCCCTTACTCTTATCTGACATGCTCAAATCTGGATGTATAAAATAAATTACATAATTCATGCGTGTGAATTGTGTGCTAAACTTAGTTTTATCTTCCAGAAAATCCCTGTAAAACATTTTCCAAGAAGATTAGGAGATGCCATTGAACTCTATGCTTCTACTGAGAAAGCGGAGAAGGAACTTGGTTGGAAGTAAGTTCTTAAAGATATATCTCTTTTTATATAATACTGGCTACTATTCTTTTACATATGTTTTGCATGTACAATGTGTGGCATGTGAAACCCATCGGCCTTTGGACTGATTCTTGTGGTGCTAGCATCTCAGTTATGTTGGTTGGATCAAAATCCTGCAAGTTACTTATTTCAGACCTACTCACAAGTATCATAATCATATTTTTGTTTCGTTAATGTCACATGTTATGGGCTGTCCACTGAACTTAATTAGTGTCGTTAATTCTGATTCGTTTTGTATATTTACAATACCTTTATTGAGTGTTTTTACCACCGAGTTATTGATGCCTTTTGCAGGGCAATATATGGGATTGAAGAAATCTGCAGGGACCAATGGAAATGGGCAATCATGAATCCAATGGGATACTGGTCCAAGCCTCGAGAAGATGGATACAATATATTCTTAGAAGAATCGACGGGTTCTGGAAAATCACATTGAGGTCTACTTAATCAATTCATATAGTCTGCCACAATGAAAATTACAAATAAAGAATTGTGGAGGAACAGAATGGAAATTAAAAAATTGTAGAATTTTCGTTTCGCAAAGGCCATGACTTGCCCGGTTCTGTAACTCTTTTGGATGGCATGGCTCTACTTGAAAATAATGCTCCAATCAATTGGTTTTGGCTGTTGTTCCTCTTCTCTGCTTTCTTAAATCTTTTAAGATAAACTAGAAATAGTTGGTGCAAGCATGGGAACATGCTGGCGCTATTAGCTCTCCAGGGTCGTGCAAGCTCTTTGGTTGTGGCGCACCCAGAAGCCGAAAGAAAAACAAGTGGCAGCAATAACATGAAATTATAATGTTTTAATAGAGCGGAAATGATGGTAATCATTGATGGCCCTAATTTCAGCCTAGGGACGATTAGTCTTGCACAGAGACCAGAAATCTTATGTTTAAGTGCAATTTCTTGGTTAGAATTTGGTCATTTGTTAAGTATAAATAAGAATTTAAGAGTGAAGAAGTTAATTATGAGTCATTGCTATTCTCTTATTAGCCTAAACAACCTTAAGATACTTTATAAGTAACTGAGTATTAAATTTCCTTCACAAATAGAATGAGTTGGTGTTTGGGTGGGACTAATTTTGTACTTTTCCCCTGATAGCAGGATGATTTTGAGAAGGTAGGATTGATTGCATTTAATTTTCAATCGAATTCATAATCACGGGTTTTTTGTTCGAGTATAATATTAGAATCGTAAATCATTCTTTTACATAATACAAAACAACTCAAAACCAATATAGTAGTAAGTAGGAAAGTTGGATGTATTCTTTGGTATATATCTAATATATATTTAATTTATATGTGGGATATTCTTCCTATAATTCGGTTTTACAAAGTTTTTATTAAATACAAATCTGTTACTTTAAACACTATCCCTCAAATTTTGATGAACTGGGCTTCAAATTTTGAGGTATATGATATCATTAATATGAATCACCTTTGACTCCTCAGTAGCCAATTTGTTTTAATTTTCACTCTCAGTTTTTTGAATTTTTTTTTTTTAAATTCAAAGAAAAACTCCTCACTAGTCAGCTTTTAGAATTATAAAAGCTAAAAAAGCAGTTTTCCAAAAATGCTATACACACAAATAATCCTTTATAAATTGATGCAACACATACAAAATCTAGTATAGTTTTATCCAAAATTAATTAATAATAATGAACAGATGTATTGTTAATTTTAAGTATGACTATTATGAATTTTTTTTGGTCATATTGACAGATTTATTATTAATTTTAAACAAAAATTATTATGAATTTTATGTATATCATGTGGGTTTAGAAAGCTTATTTGCGAGAATTATTTATACGTAAAACATTTTTCATATTTTTCAAATGTCTAAATTGAAAACCAGTCCAAAATATATTTTGTTCCTACCAATTTTTTTGGCACATTCTTTCCATCCAAATTAAAATTTGAACTAACCCCAAAAAGATCCTTATTTTGTAATTGTTGAGGTTGAGGGGAAATTCAAAACTTAAAAAATAACAAACTTATTTTGTTTTTGGCATTCACATAATATCAGCTTGAGGTATATATGAATTCGTTAAAATAATAAAATATTAACTTCATTTGAAGTAACATAAAAATAATAAGGATTAATAATTCAAACTTCTACGAAAGTTCCAGTTTTCTCTCCTTGTATAAACTATTTTTTAATTTTTTAACTTTAATTGTTTATTAAATGATTAACTTTTCCTTTACAGTTTAGGAATCTCAAATTTTTAATTTTTTTTTAACTTTATACTTATTTTTGTTAGGGGTGTGCAAAAAATCGGATAAACCAATTTAACTGAACCTAACTGACTGAACCGATTGGTTCGGTTTGGTTAGCTATAATGATCGGTTCGGTTTTGGGTATTTATTTTGTAAAAAATCGATTATTTAGTTCGATTCGATTATTTTTAGCAAAATAATCAAAAATCAAACCGAACCGTGGTGGAATAACCCCCCCCCCAACCGAACCGTGCCCCTCCATTTCACGTGGGCTCAGCACCCCAGATCGCCCTCCACCATCCCTTTGTCCTTCTCTCTCTCTCTCTCGCCATTTCATTTTCAACCCAGATCTCTCTCCACCATCATTCGCCGTCGCCGATGGTGAAGATGAAGACGAAGGCTCTTCGACTTCGAGACTTCGTAGATCAAAGAAAAGACGCAAAAGGCAGAAGGATTGAACCAATCCTTGGTACCTTCGTTTGCTCGACCCCTATCGTCTCCGACTCTCTTGTATGGCGACACTATCACCCCCTTCGATGCTGTCATCAATGTCAATGTGATGTTTCCTCTCTACTTCCGACGCTTTCATTTTAACATCGACGCCAACTTGGACCTCCGACACAGCAACGCCTACGACGAGTGCATCTCTCTCTCTCCTCCGATTTGCACCATCATGCTCACCCTTTGGTAAGTTTCCAGAAACGTGTTAAAAAGTTTTTTAACTATAGAATTAATTTCTAGATATACAAAAAATCAACCGTTCAATCAGACTTATTTTTGAATATATGAATTATTATGGTTAGGGGAATCTAATGATCAGTTCCTATCATTAGAATCATTGCCCGGCCAGGTGGGCAACGACAACAGATGTTCAGTCTCTTTGCTATTTTAGGTTAGTTCGATTTTCAGTTTGATTCGGTTACCATGATTTAATTTTTGGTTAGTTCGGTTAGTAAGGTTGGTCGGTTCAGTTCGGTTCTGTTATTATATGTTGATCGGTTTGGTTCGGTTAGTAATTTTTGGACGGTTCGGTTCAGTTATAACCGATTGTACACCCCTAATTTTTTTTATCAAAATATAATAATAAATTTATTTAATGAAAAACGTCGTCATCTAGCCAGCTAAGACTATAAGAGAAGAAACAGTCAGAGAGTGCAGAAAAGTTTGCGTTCAAACATTCCAATATTTAAATTAGATACTGTAAATACTAAAAATTTAAGAGCAGTATTTACACCAACATCAGAGAAGTATATTTTCTGAAATGAGTGTTTACCTATTTATAGAGAAGTGTTAGGTAATCTAAAGTAGTCCAAAATTAATATTTTTACAGATAACGTCTATCATGACATTTTTTAGTCCTAACATAAATGAAGTTTATCCCCATATTACGAAATCATTTTAGAATTAGAATTTTTCATACACAATTATTTATCCCTTTCATAGAATTTCAGAGAAATTTTTGAATATCAAAATTATTTAATTTGCACATTGTGTGAAACCTTCCTATTTATGAGAAAATTTACACATTGTAGCCCAAAAAAATTATTTTGAGCTTTTGGACATTTTTGAATTTTTTTTATGGACTTTTTCCTATTACACAATAACTATAAATTAAAAAAAATACATAAAAGATATTTTTTAAATTTCTATAAATAAATACTATTATTTTTTAAAATATAAAATAAAACGTTGAATCATGTTTATTTAAAATTAGGATTAAAAATAAAAAAAAATATTTTTTGCAACTTAACCAACCCTTAAATTTTATATTTGGAGTTTCTTCTTTTAATTCATTTACAAATTTCTTTGGAATGACAATTTTAATTTGTTGTTTTTTTTATAAAAGATTTAATATGTTATCTATGATTATAATTGTTTCAAATCTATCTTAAACTTTTTTAATTATTGTATTCAAGAAAGTAGGCTAAAAGTTTAAGATATATCGAAAAAAAAAGACAAATTAGGAAAGCCCGAGAAACCCTCCTAAGAGACTTTTTTTAGGTACTCTAGGAACTTTTCTTGAGTCTAAGAATATGTCAATTCATTTTCGATATCTTTGTTTGAAAATCTAGAATAATGATTCTGATATATATAGATATTCTTACACTTATTAACTTTAATTTCTATAAATAAAAAGAGTGATTTCTTTTATGAAGGAATGACTAGAACATTAATCAAACTATACATATTTTTCTAGATTTTAAATACTCTTTTACATAGATTAACTTAAATATCGGAAGACTTATTTTAGATACACCTTACACCCTGATCGTCTTCTCTTTTTTAAGTCTCTTGGAGATAAGAAATTGAAAACGAATATTTTCTTATAATTATAAATTTATTGTTATATCTTACCAATAACATAAGTAAAAAAAAATTACAACATATGAAAACATATCTTTTATTGTTATTTTCAAATTTACATAAAATATTTTTAAATAAAAAATAAACAAGCAACCAAATGCAATTTTTTTTTTTTTATTATCAAAACTTTTGACAATGGCGCCAAGAGTTTCTACCGACTTTTAAAATCTCTCTCTCTCTCTCTCTCTCTCTCTCTCTGAAGCGTGTGGAATATGGCGGCGGCGGCGTCGAAGGGAAGGATTCTGGTGACCGGAGGCGCCGGATACATCGGCACACACACCGTTCTTCAGCTTCTCAGCAAGGATACAAGGTCACCATCATCGACAATTTCCGCAACTCCTTTCCGGAAGCCTATATGCCTCTTGCCGAGGTCGCTGGAGATCTCTCCGATAATCTCGACCTCCATTTCCTAAGTCTCTCTGTCTGTTCGGCGGTTGTTTCTTTATTTGTTTGTTCGCCGGGGGGGAATGCGGGTTATGTTTTGAAGGAGAATAGTATTACCTCTTTATGGAATCGCTTGACATGACAATGACCTGTAACTGATCTGGATGCAACTTTTAGTTTTGTCTTTCTTCTATTCATTCCAGACTATAGGTTAGTTCTTTGACCTGAACAAGTGATGACACAAGTGAAAATCATAGTTAAAGAGAGCGAGTGGAAAAGCTGACCCAAACAAAGCCGCATGCGTGACCGATCGGAGAATCAGAATTTCAAAAATGGAAGATAAAGTTATTCTGTGATCTGAAGAAGGTAAATTCAAATAATAGAACGTATGTAATCATAATATTCTATCTTCTGGTTTTTGACCTTTCATTCTTGAAATTTCGATTGGAAATGGTAATGATATGATGAAATTTTTTAATGATGGGCGATGTAATAGGTTCGATGGTGTGATCCATTTTGCCGGATTAAAAGCTGCCCGGGAGAGTATGATTTATGCTTTCCACTATTTTGATAACAATTTGCTTGGCTCAATCAACTTGTACAAGACCATGGCAAAATACCATTGTAAGAAGGTGCGTGTCTTTGCCAATTTCTTCTCTTGTCAACCAATTTTTGGCTTTACTAGAAAGTGAAGCAGTCGTGCTCTGTTTTTATTTTTATTTTGGCCAAGTAGTCCTCCTGGTCCGTTTAAATACTGCAAAATGAACTTCAAATTGGAGATATTACGTAAAGAAACTCAACTTGTAATCAATTGCAGAAAAAGTATATTCAGAGAAGTTTAGGCCTGATGAGTTGTAAAAAATATTTTTTGTTTTTTAATGTTAATTTTTATTGAATAATTAGATTTTCCCTAAAAAAATACAATTGCTTTCTACCTTTTTAACTTTGTAGTATGAAATCGAAAACATTCTTTTTTTTTATTTTTTTAAAAATAAATACCAAAAGCCAAACCAACCCAAATTGGTTTGGTTTTTATTTTAATTTGGGTTAGGTTAGTTGGGATTTTATTTTTTTAAGCTTTGGTTTGAATTTTGTTGAAATTAATAAAATTTTAAGCCAAATTAACCCAACCCAACTCATATATTTATTATAATTAATATTGTATAATATATTAATTATTTAATAGAAGTCCAACATATCATTTTTTTTATAATATGTTATGAACTTTTTTTCATTTGATTATGCATAATATAGTGTTTTGATAAAATTAAATTATAGACAATGTTTTTTTAGTTTTAATACAACTTGATAATTATATTATAAGCAATAATTAAAAGGGACCTTACAAGATGGCCAACTTGAGCAACCAACTCATCCTAATTTTTTATAATTTGGGTTTCAGATTAATCCAAACCCAACTCAACCTAGCCCATGTACACCTCTTAGATATATATATATATATATATATTATTGGACACCCCTAAATATTAAGGTATCTTTAATTATTAAATTATAAAAAATATTTTCTAAAAGTAAAGAGAGCCTTAGTTTTTCATTTTTAATATCAATTTATTTAGAATTTGAGGGTGAGTTAAAAGAGGTAGAAAGAAAATAGAAAAAAACTTGATGACGGATTCTTTTTCTTTTGATATCTGGATTACATAAAAAGATTTATTAAATTTTATCACATTTCTTTTGGGGATAAATTAGGATTTCGTTTAAGTTTTGCCAACTCATTTGATGCGAAAAGTTTGTATGCTATGTTAGATGGTATTATGATTTTTTTATTTGCGTATGGTCGAAATTAGTTTTTGTATGTGTTTGTGTTAGTTTCTGATTTTTGTTTGAACTGTTTTCAGACCGAGTGCTTGTGTTGTTGAAGCTGCATTTTGCTGGCTTGGTTGTGGGGTTGTTCTATTTTTCTTATTTATTAATAAAATCCTCATTTTTTATCTTAAAAAAGAAGGTTATGAATTTACAAAAGATATGACTATAAATAAAATGAATACAACTTAGAATTCATATAATTTACCTTATCTAATGAGACTAAGGTTTACCATGTTATTATTCAGACTTGATAGTAGCTATTGTGAGGTTGCTCTGTTATGATTAGAACATCATGGGTTTGAGAGATCTTGACTTGTAGAAATAATTTTTTTGAAAAAAAAAATTGAAAAATTGCCCTTTAATTTAATTATTTATTATTTAAAAAATCAGCATGCATTTCAGTACTATAAATTTGATACTAAAAGTTAGTTAGGTCTGTTTCGCAAAGAAGCCTAGTCTTAAAATTGAACTTTAGTAGAGATTGGAGAAGTTTCGGGATCAATCCATTACCAATCCATAAAGAGAGAAAAAAATGATTAGCCATTAGTGTAGTTGAAAACTTAACAGTGAAACTATAGAGTGATTTCAATTTACCTAACAAAAAAAAAAAGTTGCGCAGCCTAGTGCTTTGTACTTTTTGTTCAAAGGGATAATTCATTGCACTGCATGTTTTCATTTCGTGGACCTGCAGTTAGTTTTCTCCTCTTCCTCGTTGGTCTATGGACAACCGGAAAAGATTCCTTGCGTTGAGGATTTCCCGTTAAATCCCGTGAACCCATATGCACGGACCAAGGTATATTTATAATGCGCATAAACATTCTGTTTCTACTTAATGCTATCTGTTTTGTGCTCAAAATCAGTTGACCCACCAAAAATACCCTTAGAAGGGTTAGGACAGCGGGATGTTTTTCTCACCTAGCTTTAGTTTTCCTCAAATAGTTCTTCATTGAAGAAATTGCTCGAGATATCCAGAAGGCAGATCCTGAATGGAAAATAATCTTGCTGAGGTACTTTAATCCTGTTGGGGCTCATGAGAGTGGCAAACTTGGAGAAGATCAAGAGGCCCTTTCTGTCAATCTTGTGCCTTACATAACGCAAGTAGCTGCCGGAAGAGTGCCTGAATTATGTGTATATGGTCATGATTATCCCACTCCTGATGGTAGTGCGGTATGTGGACTACATCTTGTCTGGTTCCTATTACTATTTTCAGCAACAAAGGATTGGGACTTTTCATATATTAATTATATATTCTGGTTTTTGTTCCAAATTCCGTGTCCACTAGTTTCATCTCACCAGAAACTTCAACTGGACCATATGTTTCTGTAAGAGGACCGAATTTAGTTGTTACTTGTTCTCTTGTTAACAGATCCGAGATTACATCCATGTTATGGATTTAGCAGATGGACATGTCGCTGCACTCAATAAGCTTTTCTCCAAGGAGTATACAGGTAATCAGATTCATTTGTACACAAAATTGCCTATTCCCTTCATGCAACCAAAAAAAAAACTGTTTATTTTTGCCCTTCTTTAGAATGATGTGAGGCAAATTGAGTCAATGTTTCTATGTCCCGTTCATGTTTTATATAGGTTGCACTGCATACAACTTGGGAACTGGTTCTGGTAAATCTGTATTTGAAATGGTTGCTGCATTTGAGAAGGCATGTGGCAAGGTGACTGTCCCTTGGTCTTGCCTCCCTCTCTTACTGATCTTCATCTGGCATGCTCAAATCTGGATGCATGGACATTGCCTAACAAACTTTGTTTTATCTTTCAGAAAATCCGCGTAAAGCTTTGTCCAAGAAGGTTGGGAGATGCCACCGAACTCTATGTTTCTGCAGAGAAAGCTGAGAAGGAACTTGGTCGGAAGTAAGTTCTTTAAGTTATATAGCTTTGGCTAGGCTTCTTGCACACCTGTCTTGGATGCACGCTGTAGGCTGTGTGAAAACTCTCTTTTGCCTAAATAGCATCGATAACTGGGTATTCAACTTTGCATTAAGATACAAAGATGTTACTTAACTTTAATTTATAGTTAATATCATTAAATTTTAATTTAGTATATAATTTCACAATTATCATAAATTATTGTTAAAAGAAACTAATGGAATGTTAATATGGCTAATAACGTGGACAGCTAAATAGTATAAATAGTCATTGAAATTTGTACTAAAATAAAAAAAAAGTTAGCATTTTGTTAGTCTTTTTTAACAATTGACAATTGTTATTAAATTATATATTAAATTAAAATTTAGTGACTTTTTGATTATAAATTGAAGTTTAGTGATCTTTTTTATAATTTAGTACAAATTTCAATAACCATTTATGTTATTTAGCGCTCTCTCCTTATGGTTATGGATTGATTTTTGGGGTGTGCTATAGCATCTCAATTATGTTCCAATAAATGTTGGACCAAAATCCTGTAAATTAATTACTTCTTTCTATTGAAACCTACTCACAAGTGTCATAATCGGTGCTTTGGCGTGTTTTCTGCACATACAATACACCTTTATTTATGAGTTATTTTATCATCAAGCCATTGATGTCTTTTTGCAGGGCAAAGTATGGGATTGAGAAAATGTGCAGGGATCAATGGAATTGGGCAACCCGAAATCCCAAGGGATACTGTTGCAAGTACCTCGAGTCCTGGGTTGATGATGATTCTATTCTCCACACAAGTGATACTCAAACTTCTTAAAGTCTATTTTCCATGACTTGTTTGATTTGTCGAAATATAAGTTTCAAATAAAGAAAATATAAAGAAAGTGCAAAATTATAGAATTTTCATTTTTCAAAGGCCAAAGGGCTTGACTAGCCCGGTGTTGTATTGTAACTAAGGCAATATAGTCTTTTGGACCACATGGTTGATTGGAGGTAATGAAATAATGCTCTAGTACAAAAAGAGATTATCCTCCTAATGGGAATGTATTAAGCATTAAGTTGAGGTCAAAGACTCCAAATAATAATATAACAACCTAATCTATCTCAAAATATATATTTGATTACAAATAATATAACCTAAAAAATATAGCAATTCAAAAGCTCTAAATCTGGTGTTTGAATTATAAACAGATTCTATTTCGTAGAATAATTCAAACCTATAATACCAAAAGGAATGCTTAATACAAGGGCTAATATTGTATATTGTAATGAAATTAAAGTGGTCATGGGAAGAGAAGAGAGAGGAGAAAGAAAGTGGCAAGGGAAGGAAAAGTAAATTTACAATTAAGTGTGGGATATTTTTATCATTTGTGCCTGTATCTGTATCTATGAAACAGTTTGTAAGTCTTTATGTATAAGTAACCAAATATATCTTACTAATTTGTAGTGGTCTAGTAATAAGATTATTACAGTGTAATTTGTGGACGAAATTCAAATCTTAAAAATCACCTTTGAATTTTGGTGTTCTGGTGATATCAACTTGAGGCATAATATCATTGAGATAATCAAAAACTGATTTTATGTCAAATATTTTTGTTTTTTCATTTTAGTTTTTAATTTTGATTTTTGGTTTTTACTCTGTTATTCAATTGTTTGCTCTCTCTTGAAAATATATATCTTATATTGTTATTATTTGAAAAGTTATCTAAACTTTAAAAACAAGCAACCAAATGCAATTTCTTAATTTTTATTATCAAAATAATAATAAAAAAAAAGAAACACAAAACTGAAAAAAATGCCAAGGCGCCAAGACGATCAACCGACTTTTAAACCTGTACATATATATATATATATATATATATGTTAATATTACTTTCCCATCAGTCTTCACATTGATCCTAGTGAAAAGATTTTTTCTCTCTCTCTCTCTCTGAAGCGTGAGAAATGGCGTCGTCGTCGTCGCCGTTGAGGGGAACGATTCTGGTGACTGGAGGCGCCGGATACATCGGCACACACACCGCTCTTCAGCTTCTCCAGCTAGGATTCAAGGTCTGCGTCTTCGACAGTTTCCAGAACTCCTTTTTCGATGCCATTTATTCTCTTGCCGATGTCGCTGGACCCGAACTCGCCAAAAACCTCCTGTTCGATTACGTACGTCTCTCTGTCTGTCCTTCGATTGTCTGTTTATGTGTTTGTTCGCAGGGCGAATGCGGATCAAATTTTGACGGAAAATAATATTAAATCTTTGAGGCCATGACCTGTAACTGATCTTGATGCAACTTGTAGTTTTTGTCTTTCCTCTTTTCTTTTAAGATTGTAGGTTAGTTCTTTGACCTGAACATGTGATGAAAGTGAAAATGAAGAGAGCTAGTGAAAAACCTGATCCAAACAAAGCCGTGAGTATGACCGATCAGAGTTTTAGAATTTCAGTTCGGTGATGATTGAATTTTGTTTTGTTTGCAGGGAGATCTCACCAATAAGGAGGAGGTGGAGAAGACGTTTTCTCGGACGAGGTATGTGAATTTGATATGCATACAATAGTAAAAAGAATTTAATCAGAATTATAATTTTGGCTAAAGGAGTTGTAAAATGGAAGATAAAGTTGTTCTGCCATCGGAAAAAGTAAATTTAGATAACAGAATCATACGTAGCATGATGTTCTACCTTCCGATTTTTGAAATCTTTTTCTTGAAATCTCGAGCGTAAATAGTAAGTCATGATTAAATTCTCTTAATGATTGACGATGAAATAGGTTCGATGGTGTGATCCATTTTGCCGGTTTAAAATCTGTTGCTGAGAGTATAGCGAATCCTCTCCGCTATTTTGAGAACAATTTGATTGGCTCAATCAACTTGTTCCAGACCATGGCAAGATACAATTGTAAGAAGGTGCGTGTCTCTGTCAATTTCATCTCTTGTCAACCAACTTTTGGCCTTGCTAATTGACGTGAGGATACTAGAACAATGTGTTTCACAGCAGAGTAGTCCTCCGTTTAATGCCGCAAAAAGAAACTTCAGACTGGATATATTACATAAAGAAACTCAACCTGTTACGGTGTTACCAAGGGATGAAAAAGAATGCAGATGTTCGTTATTTGAATATTAATTTAGTTTATAATTTGAGTGTAAGTCAAAAGAGGTTGAAGGAAACTAAGATTGAAATAGCAAATAGGATTAAGGCCTTGTTATGTTGTTTCTTTGTAACCCAAACATCATGAGTTTCAATGGTAAAAACAACTTATTTGATAAGAAAAAAGGGGGGAAATCGCACAGCGTGCATTTTAGTGCTAGAAATTCGATACTTAAGTTAGTAGTTAAGGTCTGTTTTGTAAAGAGGCCCAGTATTAAGATTGAACCTTGGTATAATAGTTTCCAGTCCAGAGCAATCAATTACCGATCCATAAAAGATAAGGAATAAAAAAGGTGATAGCTATTTAACAGTCAAGTTGCCTTGCCTAGTGCCTTGTACCTTCGCTTCTAAGGGTTAAATAATTGCACTGCATGTTTTCATGCTTTCTACACTCTGATGTAAGGATTTCGTGGAGCAGTTAGTTTTCTCCTCTTCCTCGGCGGTCTATGGACAACCGGAAAAGATTCCTTGTGTTGAGGATTTCAAGTTAAATCCGTTGAACCCTTATGGGCGGACCAAGGTATATGCTTTTGTTATAATGCGCATAAATATTCTTTTTCTACTTAATGTTACATGTTTAGTGCTCAAAATCAGTTGAACAATAAAAAATACCATGTAAGTTTAGAACAGCAGGAAATTCTCACCTAGGTTTGGTTTTGCTCAAATAGTTCTTTCTTGAAGAAATTGCTCGGGATATCCGGAAAGCAGATCCTGAATGGAAAATGATCTTGTTGAGGTACTTTAATCCTGTTGGGGCTCATGAGAGTGGCAAACTTGGTGACGATTCAATGAGCAATTACCGACGAAAAGAAGATCCAAGGAGCACCCTAAACCATCTTATGGTTAACATGACGCAAGTAGCTGTTGGAAGATTTCCCGATCTCGATGTGTACGGTCATGATTATCCGACTCCTGATGGTACTGTGGTATGTGGAGTTCATCTTTCTGACTCCTATTACTATTTGCAGCAACAAAGGACTTTTGATGTATTATTCTGGTTTTTGTTTGAGACTATATCTACTAGTTTCATCTCATGAGAAGCTTTAGCGGGACCATTCGTAGTCTTATCCTAATTAGCTTTCTGGGAAAGGACGGAATTAAGTTGTTCTGCACTTGGATGCTATTTATTCTTTTGTTTAACAGATCCGAGATTACATCCATGTTGAGGATTTGGCAAATGGTCACGTTGCTGCACTCAATAAGCTGCTCTCTGACGAGTATACAGGTAATCACATTCATTTGTGCACAATGTTGCTTCTTCCTTGCTTTAAAAGAAGAAGAAGAAAAGAATTGACTATTTTTGCTCTTCTTTAGAATGATTGTGAGGCTTAAGTCAATGTTTCTGTAACTCGTACATGTTTTAGGCTGCACTGCATACAACTTGGGAACTGGTTCTGGTACATCTGTATTGGAAATGGCTGCTGCATTTGCGACGGCATGTGGAAGGGTGACCGTCTCTTGGTCTTGCTTCCCCTACTCTATATCTAACATGCTCAAGTCTGGATGCATAGAATAAATCACATAGTTCGTGCATGTAAGTTGTGTACTAAACTTAGTTTTATCTTCCAGGAAATCCCCGTAAGATTTTGTCCAAGAAGATTGGGAGATGCCATAGAACTCTATGCTTCTACCGAGAAAGCGGAGACGGAACTTGGTTGGAAGTAAGTTCTCTAAGACTTATATAATATTGGCTAGTCTTCATCTGTTTTGAATGTGCGATGTGCGCTATGTCAAAACTATGTACTTGTCGACTAATTCTTGTGGTGTGCTAGCATCTTAACTATGTTGGTATGCATTGTAACTCCATTAAATTACTTCTTTCAAACATACAAGTATCGTAATTGACTCTTTTTTTTTTTTTTTTTGCTGAGAACTGTTTGTTGTGTTAATGTCACGTTATGGGCCGTCCACTGAACTTTTTGTCGTTCATTGTTGTGTTTTTCACGAATACAAGGCCTTCATGAATTTTTGACCACCAAGTTGTTGATTTCTTTTGCAGGGCAAGATATGGGATTGGAAAAATGTGCATGGACCACTGGAATTGGGCAAGCCTGAATCTGACATAGAGTACCTATCCTTGAGTGAATGATTCTCCACACAAGATATACTCTACTTCTTAAAAGACTGAACGGGGGTTGGGATATCATCACATTGAGGTCTATTTCATGAATTCATATAGTTTGCCAGAATATAAATTTCAAATAAAGAACTTAGAAAGAACAGAATGGAAATTCAAAAGCTGTTGAACTTTCATTTCCCAAAAGGTCATGGCTTGCCCGATTTTGTAACTGAAGGCAATTTTGTCATGGGTGCACTGAAAATAATGCTCTGATCAGTTGGTTCCTATCTGCTTCTCAAACCTGTTAAGATGAACTTGATTGAGTAGATTAAAAAGACTGAATGCGTGGGGTGTAAGTTTAGTAAAAAATATAAGTGATGAATATCTTGTGAGATCTGAAGATTAAGTCACATTTCAAGAGAAGATTAGTTGTTCAAAAAATAAAAAAATTATTAAGAATGATAGTAAATTTAAAGACAGATTGTTGTATAACATAAAATATTGAGCAACAAAATACCAACGTATACTGTGCAAAATATTAAAACTGAGATGAAGATATTATTATGATGGCTATACTGTGATACAAAAAGGAAAAAATTAAAAATTAAATTATTTGTAACAATGCATGAGTATAGTTTAATAGTATGAAAAAGGATTAAAAGATTCTTTTGTGAAGAAAGTGGATAAAATATAAACAAAAAATAATGTTTTCCGCAAAAGAAGAAAAAAAAAATTTAAGTGTGAAATGAAATATAATAACTTTGTAGAATTAGCACATATACCTGCGGTTAGCATTGACCACTCGATGCAAAAGATAAAAGTGACTTCATTTTACAGAACACAAAAATTATTAGAGAACATATTTTCAGTTTTCGTCTTCATTTACAAAAACACTAGTTTAACGTGTTGCTTGATAACTATAGTTTATTTCAATTCAATCTTTTATTTTTTTATATTTTTCATTTTTTTTTCCTCCCCTACTCTCCTAGAGCCCCTAGGTGTCACGCAGAGCTGACCCTATAGTAAAGCCAGCAAGGCGGCCTAGCCTCCTAAATTAGGAGAGCCTCAAATTTTAAAAATTTCTTTTTTTATATATATTTTTATTTTTTAATAATAAATATTTTATTAAAAAATTAAATACAAAATACAATTTGATAAAAATATCAATGATGATAAAATAAAATTTGTTGAAAAATCCTTTAGAGTTGATTATTAAGTACACAATTGATCAAGTTATTTCTTTGAAATAGATTTGAGTAATTTGGAATATATAAAAAAAAATTATGCAATTTTAAGAAATTAAAATCAATAAATGAAGACGTTTTAAAAGGATATTGTTTGAATCTTAAAAATGTTCTTAAATTTGATGGACTTTGTGATATAGATGGTTTAGATTTATTTTTAAAATTAAGAGTGTTAAGATAAACTTTTTTAAAGGAAAAAAATGGTATATTGAAAATTCTTCATTACATCAAAATAATTGATTATTTTCTAAATGCATATATTGTTGCTTATAGAATATTATTCACAATTCTAGTTTTAGTGGCTTGTGCTGAAAAAAAAATTCAAAATTGAAATTGATAAAGTCATATTTGAGGTCAACTATGTCACAAGAAATATTAAATAGATTAGCTATATTATCCATTGAACATGGTTTATTAGATAAACTTAATTATGGAGATTTAATCAACGATTTTGTATCTCAAAAAGCAAGAAAAATTAATTTTACATAAAACTGAGTATAGTTTAACTCATATTTGTGGAATAAAATTTGCTCATTATTTGTGAACTTTATCTTTTTAATGTTATCAGTTTAATGCCTTATTTTGTTTTCTTCTATAGAAAAATCAGAAATGTATAGTTTTTTACTCGAGTTACATTAATTTTAGTTTCAAGAAAAAATTAGTTTTATTTTTTCTTTGTTTATTGTAATAGGTTATTTAGCATTTTTTAATCTCTGAGATATTATATTTTAGTTAAAAATTCACTATCATTAAGAAATTATCAGATTTTGTAATTGATTGAACTTTAATTTTTTTTAATTTAATGAAATAATAAAAAATTTTAATAAAAAAATATATTATTTATTTTTTTATAAAAAAATTAATACTCTTAAAAGGCCTCGATAAATTTTTTTGCCTAGAGCCCCTAGATTGGTTGAGCCAGCTTTGGTGTCACGCCAAATAAGAGTGGGGAAGAAATGAAAACCAAATAGAAAATGAAAAATCATTTTATTTTTGAAAAGTTTTCAATTTTTTTTGAATATTTGAAAACGGAAACACAAAAATAAAAAAAAAAATCCTACCAAACGGGCCGGGCTTCATGTCTTTGTGAAGCCCTGTATGAAACCTATTTTGGCGCACACACACCCTGTTTGAAACTTGGGACCAAGGCATTACACTCATCAAACGAAAATCTAAAATACACATTGGAGAGTGTCTTAGAAGGAAGTTCTGGGTCCTCAGTCTCCTCTATTAGCTTATCAAATTAGTATAGGTAATCTCAGATCCAAATTTAGATTACCGCATCACTAGCCATCATTCAGTTTGAAGATTCTCAGAGGGATCCTCAGTTTGAAAATGGCCAGACTAATAACATCACAACTGTAATTATTCAGATTCTCTAGAGGAGAATATTATGACAGTTTCTGCGGCCACTTACTCAAGATCAAGATTTGGTAACACAATGGAGTGAAGGTCGAAGCAATGCACAGGAAAGTATACTGGACATCTTCCCGATCCCAATTAAATTGGAGCCAATTGATTCCATTCTTTCGATGCTTTTAACCATTTAGGGGCTGGTCTTTTTGTATTTTAATTTTTAAATTTATTTTTAATTTTATATTTTGAATATCGATCACTAAAAACTCATTCTTTTTATCTATCTATAACATTTTTGGCGTTTTAAAAATTTTGAGCATATTTATAATAAAAATAAACAAAATAATTTTTATTATTTTAAATTTTCTTTATAAATTTTTTTTTATTTTTAAAAATATAAAAAGTAAACACGTTTTTATTATTTTAAAAAATTAAAAACTAAAAAAAGCAAAAAGAAGAGTCTTAATCTCTCATCAGCCCATCTTGTTTTGGTGGTTGATATGTTTAAACTTGGCCGAGGAAGTAGTCAATCATAGCATTAAGTGCAACCCCTTGCCTAACGTACAGAATTGAGATTAAATATGAATTCCAGAATTCATTGCAAAAAGTGTACTAACCTAAAACTTTCACACTATTATCAGAAGAAAGGCAACATCTGGCACACTATCCTCTTTACTTCTCTAATAAGAGTTGGATACGAAATTTCAGACATTTCATTACCTCAATTTACTTGTTTGTTTTTTTCTTCACTGACCACAAGCTTGCCCTCTGTGAACTCACAAGCTTGAATAGGGACCCCAAGCTGTTTCTGAAGCTTCTTCACAACAAACACTTCGGGGTCCTCGCATATTGTAACCACAATACCCTTCCTTCCAAGCCGGCCTGTTCGACCAGCTCGATGAGCATAGTGAATTGCATCTGTGGGTAACTCCAGATTAACCACAAGATCACATTGGGACACATCTAAACCCCTTGCTGAAAGTTCATTTGTAACCAGAACTCTCACCTCCCCATTCTTGAATTGCTTTAAAGTTGTTGATCTGGCAAGCTTGCCTAGATCTCCATGAAGCTCAGCAGCCTTCATCCCACGGGCCTCTAGCTTGAAGACAGCATCTTTTAGTTGTTTAGTGTGATTCATGAAAGCTATCACAGATTTTGCGTCAAGTGCATGAACGCATCTCCTCAGAGTATCAACCTTGTGTTGTAACCTTGCAGTGCAGTAGTAGTGATACAGAGATGGTGGAAGACTCTCTACTGCAGCCTGACTCTGCAAATTTGAGGATGAACTAGAACTGGAAGCATTCCCTGACAAATTTACAGGTCCAGAGGGAGAAACAGATTCAATGGGCATAACACGCTTGGCTTGTATAAGAAGTGCATCCTGCCCCCAGCTCCTTGCTGCCCTTATGACTGAAAATGGCACTGTTGCAGACACCATGATCATCTGACGCTCAGCCCGTCTAGCAACAGCACTTTCTGCGCCACGTGGGTCTGCACCAGATCTCCTTCCAACATGTTCTAAAATTCGATGCATATCTTGCCGGAAATTGAAGGAAAGGAGCTCATCAACTTCATCTAAGACCAGGTAACGACAGCCATGAGTGTGAAGTTTCCCAGCCACACTGATCTCTGCAATTCGCCCCGGTGTTCCAACAACAATGGCTGGCTTGTTTTTCTTGAGAGCTTCTTCCTGCCTTGATCGATTTGCACCCCCAACAAGCTGCTGAACCGCTTTCTTGTATTTAGGTCCTAGTAGCTTCTCAACCTCCCGGACAATTTGCATGCCCAGCTCCCTAGACGGTGCCATAATTACTGCTTGTATGTCCATTTTCTTCCCCGCTTCTTTATCACAAGGGGACTGTTTCTTCAAAGGGCCCACTTCTGAGAGAATTGGAAGGAGATAGGCCAATGTCTTTCCAGAACCTGTGTATGACTGAATGACCACATCATGATTTTTAAGGATAACTGGAATTGCAGTCGACTGGACATCAGTTGGAACTGCAAAGCCCTCCTGCTCTAGCCTTTCTAACAACAAAGGTGGAAGTCCAAGCTCAGAAAATGACTCTGCAGCAAATGGAGCTGCTTCTATATCTAGCGTTTTCCCCAACTCAATTCCCTTATCCCCCTTGCTTTTAACTGCCTTCTCTTTGTTTCTGGATACTTCAATACCAGCTTCTGGCTGCAGAATACCATTTTTTCTTTTCTTGTTGGTTGTCTCAAGATCATTTTTCAACCGTAGGCTTGCAAGGGTGAGAGGGCCATTTTGACGACCAACCTGACTAAGGAATCGTACATTATAGAATGGAGCTCTTTTAGGTATCTGTGGCAACTTTCTCAAGGATAAAACATCACCAACAAGGAAAAGAAACCGTGTTGCTACTAGAGTTGGCATCCCTGACAGTTCTCCCTACTACAAATATTCAAGCTATTCAAAACGGCTCATCAATGTAGGAAGGGATAGACTGCAGATGATAAAAGCCTACAACAAGAATATATAAAATGTGCATCAACAAATTGGTGGCACAAAAATACTTGCAAGTTCAAAACAAATTATATATTCAAAATTGTCAAGCAACAGATTTACAGTTAGTCTAGACGTCAAACAACAAAAATACACTGGATCCCTAAATCAACAAACATACAGATTTACAGTTAGTATTCATTAGCTAATACTAATGAATGTTTTGCAAGAAGAATCTTCTCCCAATTCCTCCCCAGCCCTTAATTTCATGGCACCACTACTCCATCTAAAGCACTCAACCTCTAGTGATAGGCCACAACAAAAGCCATGCACTGGATCCCTGAAATTACCTCACACATACTGGGGTGCATTCCACTAAGATTATACTGGGGGGTGGGGGGGGGGGGGTGGGGGGGGGGGGGGGGTTATCCTGCCTGAATTGATATGAGTGACCAGTTTCAATCAATTAACAAAACACGAAAACAAAACCATGTTTCTTCTGTCTTCTTTTTTTTTTCTTTTTCTTTTTCTTTTTCTTTTTTCCTCCCATTGAGGTATAATATCGAACAGTTGGAGAGCAAGAAAGTTGAAAGCAAGCAGAAACATGAACAGCGAATAGAAAGAGAATGCGAGACTGAGCACCCAAGTCAAGCAAACTCGAGAAACAGATAAAATTTCACCTTGGAAAATCGATGTTCGTCCGACGACCGAAATTGTCGCAGTGGCGGAGGCGGACGGGGATTTGTCGCACTCACTGTCACAGTCTTTCGTTGCTTTGGACTTTCAACAACTCACGCGGTGAGTTACTCCGACGTTGGCTCCCAGAATGCTTCTTGGGCTCGTCGGCGACCAGACGAAGAGTTCATTCAGAATCCACCAACCAATGGAGTACCAGGCGATCCAGAGACCTGGAAATGGAAGGAAATGAAAATCAGATAAGGATACTCATCTGTACTCCCACTGGCTGCTGTTCGTAGGACTTAGATATTTCCTCACATTAGGGTTACATCAACCCGATTCAAACCATTAAACCGCGATCTATTAACAGAGCAGACAGTTGATTTTGGCTTGGTAGATTAAAGTAGTATTGTATTAAAATAATTTATTTATATTTAATAAATTAGATTAAAGTTGTTGGAATAATAAAAAATATATTATTTGTAGAAATAACTGAGTTATCGGGAGGATGACCGAAGATACCAAAATTTAAAAACGCCCTAACGTAATTTGTCGTTGTCGCCTATGTTGAATGAAGCCCGGTCGAGTTTCATGATTAATAAAATTCGATAATTGATGATGAAGTCTGATCTAAAAAATTTAATTCAGTTATCGAATTTATATATCTCGTCAGTACATGTAGCATGGTCCTAATTAAAATGTTACCAACTTTTTTATCTCCCCCTTGATTATGTTAAAATAGCAACTTTGTTGGTTATGTTTATTTAATATAACTCTTTTAAGTTTTTTTATTTTAAAAATAAAGAGAGAAAACTAAAATGTGTTTCCTATTATTTAGTTGTGACTTGAAAATTTTGTAAGAAAATCATTTTCAGTATTTGGTTGGCATTTGAGAGGATAGTGAAAAATAGAGAAAAAGTACCAAAAAAATACATAAGACGACAAGGGAATAAATAGACAAAAATGACTGAAACTACAAAATAAGTGACAAAACAAACGTAAAAGGTGATGGTGCATACCTAGACACAAACTAGATCTAGATGTGATTAGAGACGACAATGGCAACAACAACGACGCAAGCTAGATCCAAAAAGCAAACAGTAAAAGGCAATGACAAAAGAAAAAAAAGCGTGCAAATAAAGAAGAAATAAGAGTGTATCTAAGAAAGTGCTTTTAGAAATTAACTTCTTTTTTTCTAGGCCAAAAGTCATTTTTTGAAAAAAAACAAAAAGAAGAATAAAAAAAACTTCATTTTAACTCATTGATAGAAAATATTTTTCATATTGATTAGGAAACAAGTTTCTCAATAATTGTTAGGATGTCAACGGTTCAAATTGGTCTAATTCTATTAAAATCCAGTTATTGAACCATTTTTAACAGTTCTGAAAAAATAAGAACCGTAACTGAATCATTACATATATAAAACCAAACCATAATCAATTCGTCACATTGGACCGACTTCGGTTCGGTTTCGATTCTATCCAATTAACATTTGCCTTTTAAATATTTTCGCAAAATATGAAATTACAAACAAATTTGTTAATTAAAATAAACTCATAACTTCATTAATGCTTCAAATCTTGAAGTAAAATTAAACAAAATAATTCATAGACTACTTCATCAAATGAGATTATATCGACTATTTAGTATAACAATAGCACATAAAAATCTAAAAATAAAAGAGTTTATGAATAACAATAGTCAACAACAAAAAAGAAATAAATAAAAACTAACAGATTAAAATTGCAAGTAATAATATATTTATGCGTATGTATATATATACCCAAAAAATTATAATATATATACAAATATAATATCGGTTCCAGTTCGGTTCGAACCATGGTTTGATTCGAACCACGATTTGAAAAGAAAAACTAGTAACCAAACCAAATATATCGATTCTTAATTTTTTAGAACCAAAACCTAATCGTTGAATTCATTTTTAATTTTATGTTTTGAGTGTCTATATTAAAATTATTAAAAAATTATTCTTTTTGTTTATAATATTTTTTGTATTTTAAAAATCTTGAACGTGTTTATGATTAAAACAGTTAAAATAATTTTTTATAATTTTTTTATTTTTAAAAATATGAAAATAAATATATTTTTATTATTTTAAAAAATTAAAAATAAAAAATGAAATAAAAATAACAAAAGAAGAGTGCCTAAACTTCTATGTACATGAGAGTGGTAACAAAATGGAGGCAATGACAAGAAATGCACAAGACTACAACTTTGTACGATCCATAACATATGTTGATAGAATTGCCACGTGGCAGAAACCCACCACGTCCCAACTCAATTGACTCTTCTAACACTTGCTTTTATCTTTCTTTTTCATTGAAGCTTGATTTGCTGGGAAACGTTACAATTTTAATATTTAAAAATAATTTATATATATATTAATATATTTTCCCATAATGTATAATTATTTTTCTTTTTTTGTGGATAAAAATTTATTATCATTATCCTTTAAGCCTTTATCCAATTGGATTGTGACTGGAGAAGTGTCAACTGGAGGGAGGCAACAAAGTCGGCTTAGGGGGGCAAAACGGTAACTTTACATGGAGGGATAGAAATGTAATTTTAGTCCACACTTGAATTCGTCATCTTTCTCTTATTATTATTATTATTATTATTATTATTGTTATTATTATTATTATTATTATTCTGTTGAGCTTTGTTTTCTGAATTTTTTTTATTTATTATTAGTTTCAAGTCTCAAATAACATAAAAAAATTAAGTTAAATAATCGATAATTAACATAAAACACATTAAATCAAATAAAACAAACACCTTTATAGTCAATTCTTCATAATAAAAATAAAGATTTAATATATATATATTTTTATAATATGAGAAAATTAAGAAATATCTTAATCATAATTAATTTTCATCTCAAATTTATCTCACTTTTTTTAAAATCTACAATTCATCTACTCTACAATCCTAAATAAACGGACAAATTCATTACGAGACAAAATTCAAATGCTTGATCCCTCAAATAGACATAATCGATTATATAATCTTCTATAGAGATAGAATCAAATTCATGATCTCGAATTACCTTAAACTCTCAAATGGGTGCAATAGATTGTTCGTGTTATCTCGAGAGATTCAAAAACTTAAAATGATATTTTCATCTTTCCTCAATCAATATTTATTAATTAAATTTAAATAAAAATTTATAATTCATCTAAGTCTAAATTTTAAATTTTAAACATAAATCGACTCCAATTACGTCCTAATATATTCTAACTACTTTTTAAATGCCATTTTTAATTAAAAACAAAAGACTATATTTTTCATAATTTGATATAAAATGATCATAAAAATAATATTTTAGTAATACAAAATACTAATAATGGGAAGGTTATTATTATAATACGTTTAACCAAAAATAGGACTTTTTAAAGCAATTAAACGTCCATTTTCGATTTTTACTTGATATAGAAAAAGGGGGAAGCTTCCGGAAAGTAGTAGCTTCTCGCGCCTTCCAAATGTCCAACACACTTTTTGTGGGCCCCGCCCCCCCCCACCCCCCCCCCCCCCCCCCCCCCCCCCCCCCCCCCTCTCTCTCTCTCTCTCTCTTCCTTCTCGAACCCACTATTTCAATCATTTACGTCTAACCCCGAACCTTCTAGAAACACCAAACCAACCAGCGCTCCCTCTCTCTCTCTCTTCTCTATCTCTCTTCTCTATCTCTCTCTACCTATAGTTTTCCGGCGAGCTCAACCTCTTTTGTCCGTTCCGGCGGCCGATTAACTGGCTTAAGCCGCTGTCCGGTGTCGAGAACATTCCATCGATCGCTTCGTCCGAAGAGGCTTCGCTTTTCAGGTGCAGAGATTCTCTATGATTTGTTTTGTCATCGAAAAAGGATATTGATAATGATGCGTTTCTTATGCGATTTTCGTGTTCCTTGAGAGAGAGAGAGAGAGATTTTGGAGTTTGATGGATTTGTTTTTTTGTTTTGTAGTTCACGTGATTTTGCGTTGAGTTTCGTAATTATTGTATTTTTCATATTATTCTCTCGGTAATTAGATAGGGTGTTCGTTTAAAGCGTCGTTGAATCGTGTTCTGGACTCTCTTTCGGTTTAGTTTTGGTTTGGTTTGGGAGTTAAGAGAAATTTTTTTTCTAGGTTTTGGCTTTTTGGATTTGTAATTGTTCTTACGTGGGAGCAGATTTTAGGTTTCGGATGTTAATTCAGGAAAAAGTTATTTTTAGTTTTCTCGGATAGAATTTAGGAATGGATATTTCAGTTCGGTTTGAGATTTTTTTCTTTTTTCACGATCTTTGCAGGCTCCGAATATTGAAGGAAGTAGTTATATATGGCGCCGTTGCCGGTTGAACAAACCGGCGAGTCGGCCGCCGGAGAGTCGCAGAGATCTCTTCCGACGCCGTTTCTTACTAAAACCTACCAGCTCGTGGACGATCCCTGCTTCGACGACTTGATTTCGTGGAACGAGGACGGAAGCACGTTCATCGTTTGGCGACCAGCCGAATTCGCGAGAGATTTGCTCCCCAAATATTTCAAACACAACAACTTCTCGAGCTTCGTCCGGCAGCTCAACACTTATGTACGAAGCTTTTCAATCCATGTGCTCATCTTTGCAGCTTCTTCGGAAATCGTATTGATCTTTTCCTCTTTTCTGCCTTGAAATCCTAGGGGTTCAGAAAAGTTGTGCCTGATCGGTGGGAATTTGCGAACGAGTGTTTCAGGAGAGGCGAGAAAGGGCTTCTCCGAGACATACAACGGCGGAAAATCTCGGCGGCGATGACGTCGTCTACGAATGGACAGACCGTAACCGTCGCGGTCCCGCCGGCAGCAGCAGCTCGGGTAGTTTCCCCGGCGAACTCCGGTGACGAGCAAGTTCTCTCGTCGAACTCGTCTCCGGCGGCCACAGCCACGGCCATCGCATACCGAGGTACAAGCTGCACGACGGCGCCGGAGCTTCTAGAAGAGAACGAGCGGCTGAGAAAGGAGAACGCGCAGTTGAACCAAGAGGTCAGCCGCCTGCGTGGCTTGTGCGACGGCGTACTCGCTCTAATGACGAACTACGCCTCCGGCCAACAGGATCCCGTCGGAGTCTCGGTGGGGCAAGCTCTGGATCTGATGCCGGCGACATGTCCCGCGGCGGAGGTTGCCTGCGCCGCCGCGGCCGGAAGCGGAGTGAAGGCGGAGGAGGAACCGATCTGCCCCCGGTTGTTCGGTGTGGCCATCGGTGTGAAGCGCGTGAGGCCGGGCGACGAGGACGAGCCGGAGAACCAAGGCCAGGATCAGGTGGAACCGCAGGCACCGGACGTGAAATCGGAGCCGTTGGATGGGCGGCCCGATCAACGACACGATTCATCTCCCTGGCTGGAAAACTTGTGATTTTCGCCACGTGGGTTGAGCCGATTGGGAGATGGGGACCACGTGGACGGTGACGCGAGCAACGAGGAAGGGGTAGACGAGGGACACGTGCCGGGGCGTTCGTTCTGGCCTCTTCTGGTGCGGGAGGGTCGCTATTGCTTGGGCCTGAAATCTTCCAGATCCAGACCTCACGGCGCGCTTGGGCCTCCAACTGATTTTGCGCTTAAATCTATGGCCTAATTTGCCCACTTCGCTTTAGGGAAATTTGGGTCAAATCAAACGCCAAGTGAAGCGACGGGAGGATGGAGGAGAGAGAGCTGCTGGAAAAAAAAAAGGGGGGTCTTTCAGGGAAGGGGTATGAGTCGTGGAGGAGTTAAGTCTGTTAAGACAATAATTGCTGGTGACTTTGAGTGGGTGAGGTCGTAGTCTTCTTTTTTGTTAACTTATTTAGGTTTGATCTACTGATCATTTTTGTGCATGATTCCCAAAATTAGGGCTAATCCCTTGTTGGGTTATCATTTTGCATTTTAAATTTTATTAACCGAATAAAAATTAGTTATTTATCAAAAAGGGTTTCACATCACGTGTCAATAGTGACTGCACTTTTGTTTGTAAATATTATCCAAACAAACATTCTTAGAAGGAAGGGAGGGGGAGTGCTCCTACGTCTTGTCTTAACTATGGAATGTGTAATATATTAAAAGTTGTGTGCCTAAAAGAAATTATCAAATATTTGTCAGTTGGACTTTATGTTGTTTTGAGATCTGGGGACTTGTCAGGGTTTTAAAGTCTCTTATGATATTTGCTTTCAAGTTCAAAGCCCTCGAGTTCAAAGCCCTCGTCTCCTGGAAGATAAAATAAATAAATAAATAAAAGGGAGATGTTATTTCAGAGATAATTTCTATAAATTGATGTGGTATATGTAAATTTATATTTATAAATATATTTATTTATTATTATAAAATATTATTAATTTAAAATAAAATTATTATAAATTTATGCGTGAAGGAGATAGCTATGTACATAAACATATATAAAAAGAATTTGATAATAGCAAATTAGAATTCTTTTTTGTACTAACAATGGCCCCATCTTCTTCTTCTTCTACAGTGACATGGCTCACCATCTAAGTTGGTTTATTGATAGCCAATATTAATAAGAAAATATGGTTCTTTATTGTTAGCCAATGTAATGTCAATAAGAAAAAGGGTTGTAGAGGATGAAGCTTAAAAAGATAGGAAATAGGAATAAAATAGTTAATGTACATAATTTGTTAATGATAAGAGAGGTCATTATCATTTTTAAAAAGGGTAAGGTTAATTTTTGTCATTCCACCAAACTTAGATTTAATTTACTCAAAAAAAAATTCATATACTTTACTTACATTAACAAATCATGAATCAAACATCTTCTCTTACATGTTAGGTACTATTTGTTAAAATAAATAAGATATAATTATATTAAAATAAAATTAAAATATTTTTTGAACCAAGATACAGAGTGATGAAAATACAGTTGAGTATTTTAAAATTTTTATCAAATTATTTGTTAAATTTTTTAGAATATACATAATTTTTTTTATTCATAAGGCTTAAAATAAATTTATCTGGAGAAAGAAAGAGATAAATTTATCTAAAAAGTTCAAGATAAGAAATCACGTAACTTATTTTTCAAGTATCGTCATATAAATTTAATAAATATAATAAAAAATATTTTATTAAAAGCATACATAACATCATTTGTAATGGTTAATTGCATTGAAACAACTTATGATGCATGCCATTTGAAATGCAAAACATAAGGAATTTACATCTCTAGGTGTATAAAAATTAACCAAAATGAAGTATATCCCTATATATTTGCTTTGATAACAGTGGCTATGTTTTTGTGATTTTTTCTTTTTCTTTTTTTAACTATTTTCTAATCATTGGAGTGTCTCTAGTCAATCCAATCAGCTTTCCCTTGTAGACTTATAACCCACTCTACAAAGATAACATTTGTTGCTCTTACGAGCATAACCCAACGATT
Organism: Diospyros lotus; assembly: GCF_014633365.1. NCBI lineage: Eukaryota > Viridiplantae > Streptophyta > Magnoliopsida > Ericales > Ebenaceae > Diospyros > Diospyros lotus. The sequence goes on along the minus strand of NC_068348.1, from coordinate 827,064 downwards.
GAAACCGTACATGTGTTGGTCTCAAAGAGCCTTAGATTCTAACTGCTATATAGCCAGTCACAAGTCCCGTGTTCGAATTTCAGTGTTGGGTTCCGTGATTTACCTCTCCTGCAGAAATCTTGGGATTGAACTGCAGAGGGCCCTTAAGGTGAGAGATTTCACCTTTAAAAAATAATGGTCCCAAAAATAACATTTGTTAAAATGAGTAAGATAAGGTTGAAATATTTTTTAAACTAAAATATAAAATAGTCAAGATAAAACAAGGTAACATTTCAAGATTTTCATCAAATTATTTGTTAAATTTTTTAAAATATACTTAAAAATACATGAGTTGTTTTTTTTATGTATAAGGACTAAGATAAATTTATCTAGAAAAACTCATATAAGAAGTTATATGATTTTTTTTTAAAAGTTATTAGATAAATTTAACAAATTATAATAAAAAATATTTTTATTTAAAATAATTTTTATATCCTATTTTTTCTGATCTATAATTAACAAACACTATCAAAATATACAAATCACAAAGACGTTTGTAGTTGTTGAAAACATTTTGAGGACTAAGGTTCCATTTTGAAAGAGTGATCAAAGCAACTTTCCACTCATTTTTCATCTTTTCTATCACTTTTTTACAACAACTTAAAACAAAACAAAAACAAAAAAAAATTAGAGTCCTAAATGTTCTCCCAAAGACTCCTTATAAGACTCAAAATATACCCTCAAAAAAGCACTCCAATTAGATGCATATTCCTCTCTTCACTCTCAATCAAATCAATCCAAATTATTTATAAAATATCTTATCTCTTTAGAATATATATTTTTATAATTAAAAATCTAAAAACAACAATTTAGATCAATATAATTCACAATGTATAAGTCGTGCTTGGTTGAATGACAACTATATGCGAGCTACCCCTAGATAACTAAAGCAAAACTATAAATAGAAGGGTTCATTTGTTGAATCTCTAATCCCGTATGTGTTGTCAAAAGTATTATTTTACACGTTTTAAAAGATTTTTTGATGACAAAATCAATCCATGTTAGGATAAAAATATTAATGAAATAATATTATAAGGAGCTTAGAGATGTCTTACTATTTGGTTAAGACTTCATACTTTCTATATTTAAGAGGTTTAATATCACTTAATAGTTTACTTTCGATCACATTTTATAGAAGATAAAACCCTTAATTTATCAACAATGATCTCATTCATTTTTAACATATGACTCAAACCAATTAGCTAGAATGATCCCATTCATATCTTTCATGAGTTTTAAAGAATCTTTATTCTTTTCAATTATTTAAAATGTGACAATATTTTGTCATATATATATATATATATTATTGGCTAGTTCGAGTTAGCATCAAGCTACCATAAATTCACAAATATTTATTTCACATTGTCTTTGAATGTTAGCAACAAAGGTGGGCTCCCCCACTTCTTTGTTTTCCAAGATAAGTCTTGCCATTGTCCATCAGCTCCCCTTTAATAAATAAAAATGCCATTTCAATACTAAGTTTCACATTTTGATTGATCTTTTATATTAATATTTATATCATGTGTTATATTAATATAAATATATAAAATACTATCACAAAATATCAATAAAAGAATCAAACTTAAGTCAATTTAACATTTTCGCTAAATAAATCATCTTTCTGAGGGTTATAATGCTTTTTACCAGACTTGAAACTATTTGCTCTTTCTCTTCATCATCTTGCTTTATGATGATCCATCGCTTTCACACAATGAGAATTAAGTGATTTTTTTTTATTTTTTTTTTATGAATTCAAGATATATCCTAAGAATACAACTAATTAAATCATTAAAGAATAAATCATCATCGAATTATTACAAACACAAATAAAAAGAAATCTAACAATTGTCACAACCAAAGATATATTAGGAATTATCCAATACATATTTTTTTTCTTTGTTGTATTTTGTTACTTTGTTGATTTGTACCTTTACCTAAAAAGCTTATTTGTATTTTACTACTTTACTGATTTGTACATTTACCTAAAAAGTGTATAAATAGACCGTAACTTAGAGGATTAGTCATTAAGTGAAATGATAATTGAATTTTTGTTTTTTTGTCAACTTTGATCTCTCTCTCTCTCTCTCTCATTCTTTTCTGATTTCTCTGTATTTTCTCTATTTTTGTTATTCTCCCTCTCTTTTTGCCTTATTGCCCCTCAATTCTCTCTATTTCAGTTCTGTCTCTCTCTTCATTTTTGCTCTCTCTTCCCCGCACTCTCTCAATTTCCAATCTAACCCTTCGAGAAACCCTAATACCATGACAAATAGAGAAAAGATCCTGCACAAGTTGGAGAAATTTATGTTACTAAGACTCCTAATAAAGTTTGAAATCTAAGCAATGCAACTCCAAATGACTGTCTCAAATAGAAAACTAATATATATATATATATATGCATAACATTATTACATAATTTAATTTAAAATGATTTTGGATCCACGAGTCTTAATCAATATGAAATCTAATAAGTTCATAATCAAATTATTTATTATATTTACACTTGAATTCAAAATAAAATGAGAAATTAGATCTTTGTTAAAAAATCAGAAACTTGATAAATCCGAGTCTAGACATGATTTGTCGACAAGCCTAGTGTTAACCCTAATCAAGAAACCATTATTATAGCCTTTTACTACCTGACCAACCCTCCAAAACCCTTTTGAATCTTTTCTACCATGAGTCCTTTTTTTCTCAAAGATAAAGAGTTCAGACTCTAGGAACTTGTTCAGATGGCTCTTTAACCTTTTCCTTCAGCTTGTCCTAATGGGCTGTCAACATCTAACAATGAATCCAATTTTGTGGCCTCTTTAATGGCAACTACAAACCATCCACGCGTCTTCTATTTGCTCTCCATATTAGTTGAATTGGTTTAGTTTTACCTCGCATTATATTCAAACATTGATGGATTGCATGTATTAAAATATGCCCACTTTCTCAAAATCAGTGATGGATAGGAGAGATATTGTTGGTCCTTTTCTCCACCTCTCTGAAGTACCTTTCTCACAAGTTGGGGGAAGTGTAACACATTCATACCAAGACACCAACTATTCTGTTTTTCATCTTTCAAATTACCCACTTATGCCGACTTCTTGTTTAGAGAATTCCCATTAAAATGGATTCTCCATCATCATCCACCTTAAATCTAATTGAATAAAATCGGCTATACGAATTCTAATCCTCCAATAATCTCTCTATGTCATATCTTGTGTAAGACCATTATATTCAATAATAAGTTAAAAAAAATTTCCAACCAGATCTAGAAACTCTCACACTACAAGATTCTTCAATTTCATACAACTAGGATAAAATTCACATGCCAATTCCCACCCTATCAAATGGCTAAAAAGAAAAAAAACATTCACCCAACAAACCAACTGCAAAATTGCTTACCAAAATATGAATGTTCGTATGAGCAGTCACCACATCTTGCAATATGGTCACCATGCTGCATGTCTGACATCTGATGTTGCTTCCTTAAGCTTTTTCTTTATTGATCTGAAACTGGTGCTGCCCTTCTCAGACCAATGGAAAGACCTGCTCCGCATTGTAAGATCAGCTCCAAGAGGTGATTTTGAATTTGATTCGGCTGGAGTATCATCATATTCTGCAGGAAACAATCAAATTTCACGAACAAATATTAATTTGGGCAAGAGAACGGGTCATAGACTCCACATCAGATAAAAAAGTTGAGACTTTGGACTATGTAAGGAGAATAGCCAGCACCACCAGCCAACAGCTGTTAGGTGTTAGGACGGATGACGAGCACTTAGCCGTGATACCTTGTAATGGTTTTGCACTAGGCAGGTCAGAATCATCTTTTGTCTAGAGAGTTACTAAACTTGGTTTATATGGAGAAATTTTGCTTTAACGAGGTCCCAAGAAAAAAACAAAAAAAAAAAAAGGAAGAGAGAGGCTGGAGATATGGTGCCTTTAGCTGGCTGTGGAGGTTACGGAGCGAACAAAATATGATCTTGCACTAAACGATGGCTTTAAAGGATTTAACTTGGGAAATTACGAATATGATGTGTCTATACATCTTTAACAATAAGGCCTTGTACTAACAGACAAATACAATGTCAAAGTTTTTCATGATCAAAAGGACAAAACAACAGCACATATATACGGACACAAAAAGTTGGAGAATTAGACTACCTGAAGATGCAGGAAGCTGGTAGTGCCTTTTCAAAAACTTGCTGGCTTCCCTGTCTTTCTTATGACATAATATACGGATTAAGGTGTGGGCATCCCCTAGGTACCTGCATCTATCATTGCGCGAATCCCATCCAGCTGCAATGTGTTCGCTTGAACTCATCAACATTTGGATTACAGATTCAGTCTGCAAAATAGTGTCAACAGGACAAAATCTCACTTAAATTATTCTGCATAATGGAGATTTGTCATGATGACCACAACATCATCCAGCTGTTCCTAATCAATGTGAGCCAGACCTGAAGGGAGAACAGATTTAAAACTTGATGGGCAAAACTAGCTTCCTTCTCAACTAATGAACGTGGAAGGCCTTCTCCATCAGCTACAAGCAAATCCTACAAAATGAAGCAGCAGAATTCCTGTCAACAAGTGCCTAAAGAAGCTACACTTATAACAGGTAAACAAACTACATAGCATCAAGAAGCAAAATTCTGGAATAGCACTCAGTGCAAAGTTTCAGAACTTCGCCAAATGTTGAAGCAAAATGAAGCATTAATAAGCAAATACGCTCATTCTAGACAACCAGGGGCGAGGCGGGGGCAATTCTCTTCAGGGAAAGAAGGGGAGTACTAAAACTGATGCCAATCTTCATGGCCATCGGTATAGTAATGAGGAAAAAAATAGAATTATATTCACTGCTAAAGGCAGCTTTTTGTATTGAACATATCCGAAAGATTGATGAAAAAGGTTTGCTTCTCCCAACTGTGAAAGCAATGAAACATAAATGACATAAAAATAAAAAATAAAAACATGGTGCAATGCAGAAATCCCTCCCTGGGACAATTTCAAGGTTTTAGAATGTCATATTTTGTCAGGTTATGTTCTCTTCTTTTGCAATAATGGCCTTATTTCACTCAAATTGTTGGGATGGATAGATTCTTCTCTTTTTCATCTCAACAAAACTTGTCCCACTTATAGTGGACCCACTTCCTCTAGTAGGCTCCATTTACAGTCACACAGATAACTACAAGGTAATCAAGTCATTCCTTATTTTGTCAGGTTATGTTCTCTTCTTTCCTTTGTTTCTTTGACCACTTTCAACATAATTCAAAGCAGTCCACCTTATAGTCTTTCTTTCTTGTCAAAGAAAATGGCTATTATGTGACATCAATAGAATACAACACTTAATGAAAGTGTTTTGTGATGGAATGACCATATGCATCATAGACTGCTTTGATTCCTTCTGTATGACTTCAAATAGAGCCAAACTAGAGGAAGTGGGTCCATATAGTGGACCCTGTGGAACAACCCTTGTTGAGTTGAGCAAGAGAACAATCTATCCATCCTAACATTTTGGGTGAAATGAAGCCATTTGGGGAAAATATCCTAAAATGACATTCTAAACCTTGAAATTGTCATATGGAGGGCATTCTGTATTGCACCATGTTTATTATAAACACAAGAAATAGTATCAGATTCTTAACCTTTGTGCACTAAATCATGCATGATGGTAGAAATGAAAATATTTCAATTATTCAATAGAGAAGCATGAGTTTTCAATATTTCCATATATTGGCTCTATATTATAGATTCAAAATGGAGATTGTTACCCAATACTCTTACATTGCCTTTATAGTTGATTTTAATGGTAAAAATGCATGAATGAAACATTCACGAATGATTTTCAAAGTATCTTACATTTACTTCGAGATGAAAAAACAGTCACTTAACAATTTATACTTGCTCTTTCTTAATGTTTTGAACTAAACCATATTTTAAGAATAAGTACTTGATACTTAATAAGCTCTTATATAACATATCTTTGAGGTTAATATTATTTTGAAATGAGACTGGAAGCGGTGCCATGTGCTTGAGCTCACTTCATAAAAATTCCAGTAGACTCCAAGGATAACAAGCCTGAGATGTAGATATTTGCTGTATGCCAAATAAGTCAATAATAGGAAGAGTTTGAAAGGAAACCCAGAGAAGCTACAAATGTAGACTGCCTATCTGAACAAAGAATCTAGTTTAATTGAACAACAATGTTAGGGAATTTAGAAAATAAATGGTAAGAGAATAAGCCTCCCTCCCTCCCTCTTTGATTTTTTATTGTAAATCAAACCCATTGGGAGCTGATTAATACCTAGGTGCAAGCTTCCATGGCTTAAAATAATTTGGAAAACACGCATTTGTGAGAATCATATGGCAAGAGGTTGAGAACTTTCATACTCAGAATGGGGATATTCTTGAAGGGTGCTTGTTGATTGCTTTGGGACCAAACTTCTTGTTCCACCAGAACAAATGAAACTAGAAATTTTGGAAGAGAAGCCAAGGGAATGGATGCTGCCTTTGGTTTAAGCCAACTCTACAAATATTTGTGTATTTCTCCTCCATTACTCCTACACATTCTGCTATCATCAATATACTTAATTTAAATACGTCACATGGTGAATGATTTGTTTCGTAACATACACTTCTACTTCCTTTTGAAATTCAATTTCAGATTTAAATTTTTAGGGGCAGCCTCATTCACCCTTCCCTCTTGCAGTTGCCATATTTCAGCAAACACGGGAAAGAGGAAAAACAAAACCAAGGGGAAGAGGTGTAAAAGAACCAGTTTACCTTTAACATATTAAGGTCATCTTCCATCATTGAGATATCCGAAACTGAAAATGCACGAGAAGGGCCTCCATCCAGCAATACCCAAACATAGCCTTCCTATAATATGGAACATACAAAATGAGAACCATCATAAGGGGCCTTGGCAGATAATCTGATGAGTATTGGACCATACCATTGATGCTCTGCAAATGCTTGAAACCACCAAATCTCTGAGATTGTCATCAATTGAACCACATATATGATTGAGGACCTACACAAACCGTTCTATATTATCAGTCCCTGAAGGTAGAAACTTCGGAAAACTCTAGCTGTAACTTGCATAAATAACAATTATCAAGTAAACAAAAATGGATGGAGGAGAGACTTGTTCAAATATCTTACAGTATCAAAGTATGGAAGAATATTATCCAAGCGAGCACCTTCAACGCTACCACAATATAAATGAAACAGGAACGAGTCTCTCAAATCCCAAAACACAACTTTTGCTCCTAAGAACATTTAGTGGACAGACGTTAGGGCACACAACTTTCCAAGTATCAAAGATGGAGTAAACTGAAAAATATTATAACTAATAAGCAAATATTCAGATCCCATGTACAATTCATGCTTCCATTTATTATAAAAATGATAGAAATGGCTTCAATCTAGGAGTACAAAGGACAAGTCTGGCAAGAAAACTCCTTGACTAAAGGGCACAGTTGATGGGATCCAAGTCTCATGACTAGCCATTCCTAAAAGCTTTGCTAAATCATGTCAAGTCTTTTTGTACTGCACTGAAGAAAACCAACTTTCAGTGTCAGAATTGCTGGGGTAGTGATGGATTATCCAGAACTAGAGTTTATATAGTCCAGTTAACAGTCTGAGCAGATTTACAGCAAACTTGTACCATGTCTAGACAATCATGCTCCAAGATTACCTTACAACCTCTTTGATCTAGCACAATAAACAGCAATTCTGGTAGCTTGAGCTGCTGGTGCTGCAGCAGAAGCTGCACATCCATTAAACAGTAACAGTACCTAGAGTTTAGCCATCAAGATTTCTTAATTTTACTACCATCTTTTACTGTTCATAAAACCAGCATCAACATTTCGTTTTGTATAACCTCCATCAATCACCATCTATGGCTGCTAAGTAAAAGCCACAATTTTATTTTTTGACAGTGGCTTAGAGAGCTTACGTGCTATAATGTTGAAGTCTTTCATCCATGGGCCCCATATCTCAATCAGCACAGAATGAGCTTCCTCATTTCTTGTCTCTAATTTCACTAAGTTTCTCCATATTTTTCCACGAACACAGCTCCAAGAATCATAAAAGGCTGCACCTTGGCATAGGACAAAGAAACAAATGCAACACAGGTCACAAGAATCCCCATGGAAGTGACATCACTACCTCTAACAGAGGAACTAGCCAGTAAATTCTTTTTGGTTGGAGTGGCAGTAGAAGCTACCCTCCATGTCATTGGTCCTACATTTTGCACCCATAAAATCCTTCGAGATAAATATTTTGAAACCTGGACTGAGGTGTTGAACAGAAAATATATTATAATTATTATAAAAATGCACTGAAAATGGAAATATATATAAATATATTTTCTAAAAATAAAAGAAAAACATCCATCTCTGTTTCTACCAGTCACCATATACATATATATATATATATATGTATGGATTTGATCAGAACCCAACCGTGCACATGAGAGGGGGGAGTGAGGAATGATGCTGATGTTGAACCCATAAGGGTTCAATCATTTGTCATGTACTTAGACCATAAGGCTTTTACATTGAGGGGTAGCATAGCTGTAGGGAGTTGTGCCTAGCTATAAGCACTACAATTGCACTCGGAGATTGGATAACCGTTTCTGGCACCAACCTACTGCTGAGGATCAGTATATAAAGAACTGAGCCAGCCATTTTCAAATTAGCGATTACAATTGAAGATTTCTGATTTTCCCAACTCCAATTCTCTCTCTTTCCCTCTCGATCCTTCCTCCCTCAATTCTCTAATTCTCCTCTCTCTCTCTCTCTCTCTCTCTCTCTCTCATTTCCCCGCCAAATTCTCTTCCAAACCATTTGAGAATTCTTTGTCAAATCTAGGATCTAACATTCTGGTATCAAAGCAAGCTCCTGGCCGACGATCTCTCCAACAATCAATCCACCAATGGCCGACGGCACCCGAATAAAGCAAATGGAGTCTCAATTGCAACAAGTAACAACGACGGTGGCAGAGATGCAGAATCGCATGGGATCCATGGAGGAGATGATTGGGACAGTGGTTGATAAGTTGGACGACGTCACAAATCGGTTGTGCGGTGATATGCAAAATCAGATGCAATAAGAGATGCAAGAGCAGAACAACATGTTACGTGAACAAATGTAGTAATTCATGCTCATGTTCTCCAGCCAAAATTAGGTAAGGATTTCACTTGATTTCCCCCCTAGAGAAAAGCTGGAACCAATTCTCCCGCGAATTGGAACCAACAACAGGATAGTTGAATCCTTGGAGTTTGAGGTTGAACCAGCCACCATGGGTGAAAATGTGGTAGAAAAGCGACAGGAGATACAGGTTACCTCCCCCTACCAAAACTATAATTACCTCTGTTCGAGGGGCAAAAGCCTAGATGGTGGGTAAGGCGATGTGAGAAGTTGTTCAGCATCCATTGAGTGGCCGATAGCTAGAGGGTTACCCTGGCACCTGCCTATCTAAACGACAATCGGGATGTGTGGTTCCAGGGATGGTCTAGGGTTAGAGATGGTTGTTGTTGAGTTGCATGATCTAGATATTTTGATGATGACTGCATCCATGCCAAAACTTTAATGTCTTCTTATATTATTTTCTTATAGGCTTATTGATATGTTTTGTATTCCTATTTTGATTAATGATATGTTCAGAATATAAGTTGAGGTTGCCTTGAATATGTGTAAGGTCAAGGAACCTTGATAGGTGCATCTATTAGTATGATTGTTCTTATATGTGTTATATTTGCTCTAGCCATATGTTTTATTGATATATCTTTTATGTTTTTCTTTGGGGTTATCCTAAAAGATAATGCATGAGTGGTTTGTGGAGCTCATGATATGCTAAGTGTTTTGTGGCATCATTACTCAAGTTATAGAGTAATGTATTCTATATATGTTGTCTAATGTTTAAGTGTTAAACATCAAGTCAGCATCATATCTTTTGTGAAAAAGATCATATACTCAAGTGTGGGTACTTGAGCTTTGATTCATAGGATTTATTGTGCCTTATTCTTCATGATAAGCTTGCGTCAACAACCTTAGTATTTGTGTGATTTATCTTGTTTCTGTTATTATTTGTCAATATGCTTGATATAATAATAGGATGCTCTAAATTTTCAAGGGATATGCTAAGTATCCTAATGTGTTAGTGTCATGGATAAATGTCAAATATCCTCATGACACTTAGAGTAAGCTTAAGGTTGAGAATAGCTTAAGTACTCAAATATGTGAAAGCATTTCTCAAATTTAAGAGCAACGTGCTTTAGTGTCAATCATCTAAGCTCTTGAGAGTATGCATATGTGTGCTTAGGCAAGCAATTCCAAGCTCTAATTCATAGAACATAATTTCCTAAAGTTCTCAAAATTTTGGAAAGATCTCTTAAAGAACTTATAATACTAAATGCATGTTGCTTGATAAGTAAATCATTCAAGTGTTTATAGGATTGTTGATTTCAAACAGTATCTTGTCAAGCTGCTTCTTAAGCTGATAGTCGAGTGATGGTTAATCACTCGAATAAGAATATAGATGCAATTAAATGGTGCTATCTTAAAGCATCTAGATATAGATAGAATTTAAATGCTATATGTTCTCAAGCAATACTTCCTAAGTGTTGCTTATGTTTAGGTTAAATGCATTTGAGTAATAGATCTCTAAGGTTCCTATTTTTCAAGAATTACTTAATGTATGCATTAGTAGTATATGTGGCTGAGGGCTTATGGGATAAGAAATCATGTATGCTTTGTTAAGTGTATATGTGTTTTTTGTGAATGATTGATAAATCATGATGCTAGAATTAGAGCATCTTGATATGTGCTCTTGTCTTGGTATATAAATGAGTTTTCATTATGATCAAGCTAGAGTATCTTTGTGTTAATGATGTGCTTTATTTCAGTCAAGTAAAATATAAGTTACTTGACATATGAATGTTTCTATGTGTTTTGTATCCTTATGTTTCATGCTGAAATGATTTGAATCTAGAAATAGGATGTTTTTAGTTGAGTAATATGTGTTGCTCTCAACTTGCTATCAAAGCCATGTGCTTTAAGGATATCTCTTGTTCATGGCTCCTCTAAGGTTTTTTTTTTTAAGTGGATGTATTTGGAAAGTTAGATTTATCCAACTTTCACAAACAACACTTGTGTTTATTTGAGCTATAAGAAAATTGAGTTTTATGGATAATCTTAATGCTTATGATATTTAGATGTACAACACTTGTATTTATTTGAGCTATGAGAAAATTGTGTTTTATGGATAAGCTTAATGCTTATGATGTTTAGATGTTGATATTGAGGAAAAAGTGTTTTGATGATGATATTCAACATTATATTGTTTAAATGATAATCAAGTGAGGCATAGCATAATCAAGTGTGTTTGAATATATATCAAGTGTATGCTTCTTGCAATCAAGTATTTATTGCAAGGTTTCGGCTATCTCAAAATTAATCAAGTGATCTATGTGATAGCTGAGTGTTATGCCTTTGTAATCGACTAAGAGATGTGCATAATCGAATATATTCTTGTATTAGTCGTGTATGATGATCCCATGGTCGAATGTTCATGATTATAAGGCTTTAATTGAGTATTTTTAAGAGCAATCGAGTGTATGTTAATGGATAATTGACTATTAGTAAGTGATAGTCGAGTATTTTATGAGAGCTCTCTGTATTTCAAATTAAATCGAGTAGATGATAAGTTTACTCGAGTATCTGATGAGTTCAATCAAGTATCTGAAGTATTATAGAGTGCAAACAAAATATACTAGATTATAAATTTCATTAGTTGAGTAAGTGCCTGAGTTAGTCGATTATTTTTGTACTGAAAGTTAAAAATAGAGCCGTTAAACTAGCCGTTGCACGTGCTTTAAGGCACAGATTGGACCGTTTGAGTTCTAAAAAGGCTCTAAATATTCCATAAATAATTGGGCATGATATTTTAATATTCTAATGATTATTTTATGAAAAAAGAAAGATGTCATTGTAGATTCTCATCCTTATAACAACAACTATAAAAGGAGATGAGGTTGAAGATAAAGGCTGTCGTTCTTGAATTCTTCCCCACTAACTTGAGCCAAAAAAATTCTTCAAGCTTTCATCTTCGAATAGAAAAAGAGTGCTTACATTCTGTTTATTCTTTCTATCTCTCTTTTTTGTTGTGAGAAGCATCTTTTGTACTTAATCTCAAATCTTGTGAGAGCTTCTCTAGTTGGTTTCAAATTGTAAATTTCTTATATCTTGTTGTGGTTATGCCTGATCCCTAAAAGGCAAGAGATTGCGCCTAATCCTTTGAAAAGGCAAGAGGTTACGCATGATCCTTTAAAAGGTAGTGGTTTCGGTTGAGCCTTTAAAAACCGATTGTATTGGTTATTGTCAGTGAAAAGCGGAGGTTACAGCTACACCTGTGAAAAGCTGAAATTATAGTTGAGCCTAGAAAAGCTAAGTGGATTGTTAAATCCTTGGTGAGGAGACAAGAGAGTGGAGTAAGGTAGTTGAGCCCGAACCACTATAAATTTTCTATGTGCTGCATTGTTTTCTTCATTTCATTTCAGCACTTTCATCTTTAATTCGGCAAGCTTTATTTCTATCTCAAGTGTTTTCTTTGAGTCATTTTTCAACATCCTTGATATTAGTTTTAAAAATCTCAACAATAGTTGACTAAAACATTAAAAGAATCAATCCTTTTGTATTAAATTTATTCTACTTTAACTCACTTCATTTTTTGTCAATATTTTATTTAAAGCATCAGTCTTAGTTATTGAAAAGCTCAAACTATTTTATCCAAAGAGTGTTTAAAATCTAAGAAAAAGTTTTTAAAACCCAATTCACCCCCCTCTTGGGTGTCTATCCATTCTTTCGGTTGCAATTGGGAAGAATTTGTTACAAGGTTGTGTGAGAGGTTTGGAGATCGTGGCACGATGGATATAGTAGAAGAATTTAAGTTGAAACAGAACGGGATAGTACAGGAATATCAACTCAAATTTGAGGAGCTGAAATCACTCATGCTGATCCGTAACCCATACATGACCAAGGAATACTTTGTCTCGAGCTTTGTCAGTGGCTTGAGTGATGAACTTAGGCCAACAGTGAAGAAGTTGAAGCCTAAGACAGTGCAGGAAGCAGCTGAGGGTGCTTCACTGCAGGAGTTATCAATGGAAGCATTAATGAAGAAACAGAGGAGGCAAAGTAAGGGAGGAAACCAGGGCGCGATGCAGGCAGAAGGCAAGGTGCAGAGGAAGGAACTCACTAAAACCGGTGCAGGATTCAGATATCAGGCAGTTCCATCATCTGCCCCATCCTTGCAACAAGGGGGGAAACTCATAGAATAAAGGAGACAAGCTGGTTTGTGCTTCCGATGTGGGGATAAGTATTCACCGGGGCATCAATGCAGGCTGCAGTTACTTCTATTGGAAAGGGGAGAAGATGAAGATGACATTGAGGAAGAAGGGCTAGCAGTAGTGAATGAAATGGAAGAAGAGGGAAATGGAGCAATATCCCTACATGCAATTAAATGGATGGCCAGCAGTAAGATAATTAAAGTGGAAGGAAGAGTGCATGATGGTACACTCATGGTTTTGCTCGATAGTGGGACTACCCACATCTTCATTGTCGAAGGGACGGCTAAGAAGATGAACTGTAAGCTGGCTAGCACACAGCCGCTATTAGTAACTGTTGCTAATGGCAGTAAGGTGGTGAGTAAGTCTGGTTGCATGGGCTTCTATCGGAAAATGCAGAGGGAGACTTTTGAAGCTGACTTGAGATTGTTGAAACTCGGGGGCTGCCACATAGTATTGGGGGTAGATTGGATGAAGGGGGTGAGCCCGATTAATTTTGATTTCAATAAGATGGAAGTATCCCTCGAAAAAGAAGACCAGAGGGTGGTTCTCCAAGGGAATGTGGAGATGGGAACTTACAAGATGATCAAGGGAAAAGGCTGCAGAAATTTGTCATGACCCTAGGAGCAATAGAGGGGCAATATTGTAATAGGGTTACAATAGTTTGTTAGGAGATATTTTGTAATCTATTAGGAGCACATGGGTACTGTTATGAATTCAGTTAGCAGCCAACTATGCCTATAAAAGGGCTACTTGTAAGAGGATGGAATGCTATGTGAAATGAGATTGAAATCCTTTCCTTCTAATTCTCTCTATCCGTTTCTCGATCCTTTCTGATTTCTCCCTCCCTTTCGGCTAATTTCTCTCCCTCCTTTCAATTCTCTTGTTCCAATTCCCCCCCTTATTCCAGTCTCAACCCTAGGTAACCCTAGGAATGTGACAAAATTGTTTAGGAGCAAATTATCTCAGGTGGCACAACTATTTTCAATTGAAGTTGGGGAGGAAACAAAAGGTCATGGGGAGCTGGAAGGGGGGTGTATGATGGCCATCCACAATCAGCCTCAAGCCTCATCTTAGGTACACGAATTAGACCTACTAGATATACTACTGGTTGAATTTCAGGACCTATTTGGAGAACCTAAGTCAATGCCACCTAAGAGACCCTTTGATCATTCCATACCTCTCCAGCCAAATGTTGAACCAATAAACATTTGATCATGCAGATACCCTCCCAAGCTTAAATCAGAGATTGAAAAGCTTGTGAAAGACATGTTGAACCAATCTATAATCAGACCAAGCCAAAGTTCTTTTGCCTCACCCATACTCTTGGTTAAAAAGAAAGATGGTACATGACATTTCTGAATTGATTACCGTTAGCTCAACGCCATTACCATCAAAGATAATTCCCAATTCCTATCATTGAAGACCTATTAGATGAACTTAAACATGTCTCGGTATTCTCCAAATTGGACCTTAGATCCAGTTATCATCAAATCTGTATGAACCCTAATGACATACCAAAAACAGCTTACAAGACACATCATGGCCACTATGAATTCACCGTAATGCATTTTGGCCTTACCAACGCCCCAGCCACATTCTAAACCCTCATGAACCAAATATTCGAACCTTACCTTAGAAAATTTGTGTTGGTATTCTTTGATGACAACAAAGAAGAGAGAAGAATAAGGAGAAGAGAGCAGAAAGAGGAGAATACCAATAGAGAATCAAATTCTGTATCATAGTCTCCAATCTTAAAATGTTAGAAATATAAAAAGGTCTAGAATCCTACGAGAAGTAAAATTCTAGATAATTCTGAAATATAAAATAAATACTAAACCTAAAATGATTAGGCTCAGTGCTTCATAATCCTATTTTCCCTCCTAAAATAGGTTCGATATTCTTGTTCTTTATTCCCATCACTAAATCTCCTGCTAGTATTTTGTCCGCATATGCTAAAAAATTTAATGCTCTCCCAGTAAAAGCAAGCATACTCCACATTGGATAAGTTAAACGAACATACAAGAACAATTATAACTATTTGCAAATCCTATTTGAGGGTCCATAAATACCTGAAAGAAATGCTTTCATAAATACATGAAATACATATGGTGTACTCTGGACAAAAATACATAGAAATGATTAATCACATTGTTTCACCTGTGAAGTCGCAGATTTCCCTGATTGTATCAGCAGCAGTGTCCTTGATGCTATCAAAGTTGGCAATAAATAGCTCATCAACCAACTCAATACTTCTCCGGTCAGGGCTCTTTGAAGGCTCTAGGGATTTTTCCTTGGCTGAATGTTACAGGAGTGTGTATTTGTGATTAATTTCATATTTAAAAAATAGAGAAAAGCATAAAAATTGATATTCTGAAGCAAACCTACAACTTCATAACTATACTACCAGAGCATAGGAAAGACGTCAAATCAACAAGTCACAGCACAGAAAACCCAGTTTCCTTTATCCTTCAACGGTATGGATTTATTCCTTGCTCTTCACTGTGCTGTTTCAGTTAGATTTATTGTCTATTACACATGGGAATCCATGATATGCATGTTTAATGTGCTGAATGGAACCACATATTTATCCAAAAATATTCAAAACCTACTAGATCAAGCCCACAGCATTCAAGTGTTAGTAACTCTACAATCATGAACCCATGCCAGGTTTGACACTTGTAAAATTGTGAAGTACCAAAGTGGAACACTTTTAACACTTGGAGAATACAGAATGTGACCAACATGTCTAACTGGACAATGACTTTACCTTAAACTCCCATTCCATTAATTAAAAACCCTATATTAGTTTCCAACATTTATCTTAAGTAAATATGAAATTCAATTGTGCCATAAATATGTTGGTCTGGTTAATATAAAATGCAAATGATTTAGAAACATAAGAGAAACCACACAGGTTTTAAAAACATATGAAAATATATTGGAACAAAAGCTAAGAGCTATAGAAATATTCATGCAAACTCAAGGCACAAATAATGGAAACAATTCAATACAAAAAAAAAGAATTGACATCATACAAATTGATCTTATGAATTATAAATTTACAAGGGTAAATGTAAATAGGTTCCAATAAGATAAAATTGACCAAATTATCAAAAATAGAAATTACTGCAATATAGTGGAGAAACATAAATTGTTCCCACAATATAGCAGATCTGTCTTGCAAGCATATGCTCTAAGTGTTTTTTTTCTCTCCAATGACAACATCAAGAATTGAGGCTTGTGAGAATGATAGACAAGAAAACATAGTACCATTCAACTTTATTTTGTTTTAATTTTGGACCGCCATTAACCTTCTGCGAGTAAAAATCTTTAAATACTGGCATGCCCTACATGGGTGGTTGATGTGGCTGCCCCCTCAGTAATTTTTGCCACATCAAAGAATCTCCATCAGCAACGATGGGTGGCAAAAATTATTTATATAATTATATTTAAATATGTTTATATAGATTTCTATTTTTTGATGTGGCAAAAATTACTGAGTTGGCAGCCACCTCTGTAAGCCATGTCAGCATTTAACGATTTTTCTAATGGAAGGCTAATGGCATCCGAAATTGAGGCAAAATTAAAGTTGGATACTACTATTGAAACAGTTAAAAATTTAGTCCAAAATTCAAACAAAGGAAAAAGTATGAGGGTGAAAACGGCTTATAGTTTCAGAAATGTTTTGTAGAGTTTAGGCAAGTTTCAACAAGCTTCTTTATATTTTGTCAGAGCACTGGAATTTGAGTTGGGCAGTGCTACTGAGTTGGACAGATCAATCGAGGGAGTTACCGAAGGGTGTCAAAAAGACCAAAATACCCTTGCCCCAAATTGCAAATTTTCAAAAGCTGCCATTGCCTTGCTCGCTGCTCTCTCCTCTCCACGGTCGCTGATGCAACCACTGACCGCCGCTGCCTTCGCCTTGCCGCCTTGCTGCCGTTGCCTCACCTCGTTGTCGTAGCCTTGCCTCATCGCCTCTCCAACCGCCACTGAGGCGATGCAGCAACGGCAACAAGGCGGCAAGGCGAAGGTAGCGACGATCAGCGGTTGCATCGGTGGCCATGGAGAGAGAAGAGAGCAGCGGACAAGGTAGTGGCAGCTTTTGAAAATTTGCAATTGGGGCGAGGGCATTTTGGTCTTTTTGACACCCTTCGGTAAGCCCCTTAGTAGCTTTTTTAGGCAAAGTAGATTAATTCGTTTGAGTTCTCCACTAGTATTCCATGTCAATCTTCTAGGAAACTGAAACATTCGGTCTATCTTCATCACATCCTGAATTAGTTGACTAACACTAGAACATGTTCTCATAAACTACTTGTCCTAATAAGTAATAACAGAGTCAACCACAATGTTTTTTATGTGAAAGTACAACCATTCTATGTAATTCCACATTTGGGTATGAATCAAGTATAAGGCTCCCTAAGGATAAAACAGAGATATTTAATTGTGTAAGAAATGTGAATCATGACAGGACTTGTAGAACTTACACTGTGTTTGATTTTCATATTGTCCAACAAGTGCCCATGATTTCCTAATTCCATCTTCTAGCATGTTAACCTGTTTCTGAATATACTGCACAAAGGAATGGCATGTTATGCAGATAGTAAAACATAACAGAAAATGGAATGGCATGTTATGCAGATAGTAAAACATAACAGAAAATGGAATGGCATGTCATGCAGAGACAAACTACTTCAACTAATGAAGTGCACAAAACTCTCCAGATGACGAAGGGTTTTCTATTTTACACTCCTCTAAAAGGGAAAAAAAAATAGTCTATATTATGACAAATTGAAAATAGATTTTAGTTTCCTATCAAGAGCAACAAGTGTCATGGGAGCCATAAAATACAAGAAGAGATGGGAACCATAAAATACAAGACGAGCCATAAAATACAACAATAACAATCACAAGTCTTAATCCCACTAGGTGGTTTTGGTCACATGAATTCTAGAGCTCCAGCAATCTCTATCAACAGCAAGTTTAAGGATCTCCCACCAAGTTCTCTTTGGTCTTCCTCTCCCAACTTTGCTACAAATTTCCTCTATTTCGTGAACTTGCCTTATGGGTGTTTTTGTTAGTCGTCTCACATGTTCAAGCTATCTTAATTGTGACTCCCACATCTTATTTTCAATAAGAACCACTCTACAATAACATTCTGATTTTAGGTATGCTCATATTTTGCACATGTTGCATTGCCTAACAGTTTGAGCCATACAAGAAATTGGTCTTATAGTCAACCAATAAAACATAACTTTTAGCTTTAAAGGGATTTTACACTGGAAAACATTCCCAAGAATCCATGTTCTGCAAAATTCAAAACAATCTATAAAACATACAGACTATGGCCCAGATACACATGCTATGCAACTATAGAGGAACCTCAAAGTTCTATTCTTCATGTACCTCCTTGAAGCCTCATTGACTTCAAAGGTTCATAGAATAGCTATCCCTCTTCCTCCACAAGCATAAAAGTTAACAGCAAGCACCAAAACAGACACCATATCCTTCCTTTCCCTTATCGTGTTACACCATCCCAAATAATGAAATAAATCCTCTGTTCTGTAGAAAACCAACAGGACAAAGTAGAACGGCCTTCATATCTACCACCCTCCAAATGCATAAAATAATAAACAAACTCCCCTGCTTCTTTGCGCATGCAGCAGCAACTGAAAGGACTTCTCTTTATTTGATCAAATTATTTAAGGCAAAGATACACTCATGGATAACCAACCATCCTAAAAAAAGCAATCTTGGAGGATATATCAACTCAACAAGTTTTCACAAAACAGAAAGCCATAGTTAGATCTAAACCTGAAATTTTGAACATTTTATGTCAGGAATCTGAAACATGAAGGATCTCTTTGACATACTTAGCATGATAAGTCCTTAATGCAAAGCAAAAAGGAAGTCTCCAGGCCAGGAATTTGATCATGCATAAGGTAGTGTAAACTTAAATAACTGGTGGAAAGGGAGCTTACACATTATTAAACTACGACTTTTTGAAATTTTGCCAATAAATTTAACTATTCTATAACCTGATGAGACACGGACAGTATTCAATTTAAGTGTCAAAAGATAAAACTTGATAACTAAGATGCACAAAGACTTTCCTGTTTCAGACACACAAAAACAAGGAAATATAACGGATTAAAAAAAATTAGGGTCTTCATTTATCAACCTAATATTAGCATTTAATAAGAGGTCATCCAATAAGAGGTTTTGGGAAGGAAACCATAAGATGCTGATGACTCTTTTATTAAGTCAAATGAAGGTGTAGAAGTTCTAGGATATTCTGGGCATGAATACTAGTAACAATTTGGAGCACCCTTTTGAAGTTTGAACAGATGAAAACATTCTTCTTCAAAACTCAATTTCTTTCTAATTGTTATTGAAGATCCACTCCATTTCAAGGACCCTTCCTGATTAATTGCTTGCTGATGTTTCAACAAGATCAAATACACCTCCATCATTCTCTTTGCAAACTTTGAGAGTATCATGTTCTTACCTTTTCAGTTTCAGATAATATCAAATGTCAAAGGAGCAAATTTCCACAATCTCAAATCTACAAACTTATCATTGTGTTACTAAGACCAGTCTTCAGCCCGCAATCCATAAGAGCACATAGTTTTTCTCCCTTTGCATATGGATGATCTGTAGTGTAAGCTCATAAAATTAGCCTGTCTGGTTCACTAGTTTCACACCATTCTAACTTTGTGTCAACTTGTGGATTGACAGTCATTTTTAATGAAGGAATATTTCTTTAATGAAGAAGAAGAAGAGGTCCCTCCATTACATATTTAGTAGATCATTCTAAACAGTTTTGTTGGCCTGAAGTTTCTTTCTGGCCTAACATGGAATGTGTAGGAATCTTCCTTTTGATTAGATTGTGCCTTTTCTTATGGGTGACATAACTAGCTCAACTTCGTCAACTGAAGTCCTGGAGCAACAGTTCTGGCATCTCAGGCAGGTTACGGAAGCTGGTTCAGGACATCTGTCCTGGCTTGCTGTGGACGTGGTACCTCCACCCACCTCTTAGCTCATTCTGCAACATAAGAATAGTTCTCCTTCCAGCTTCATAGTTCAGAGTTCAGGTATCCACCTTAGAAGCTTATAACAGTATCAGCTTACTCTTGCCCTTAAGAGGTGTGGATAGAAAGTTTTGTAATCTGTCTAACCACTAAAACCTTATTAAAAACTAACAAAAATTATTCATTAGCAATGCTTCTATAGGTCCTGATACAATATAAAGCCTAAATTCTTGCTCATTTAAAAAAAAATATAAAGCCTAAATTCTTGCTATAAAGGGGAACCAATTTGAAAATTAGATAAAGGTGTTTGATTCAACATATAATTCTTTATTATTGACATAATTTAATTTGAAATATAAAGCTTCCAATAGTGTTGAACATAGCTAAAAGGATACAATTCACTACCCAAATCTTATGAAGTCAATACAGAATGGTTAAAAATAGGAGCTAACTTGGTAGCAGAACAAGTGATTGATGTTCAATCACTGTGCTAATTGAATTGGTCCCTTTTCTTTCCTTTTAATATGTAACTGAATTTCTATCCACATGTTTTCGTTTTTCATTGTTGGTTCGCTTATTTTTGTTTCTTTGTTGGATAGCAATCTCTGAAAGCCTTTTAAGGCTTTTAAGGTTATTTAATACCATTCTTCCATGCTGTTCACCCC
Organism: Diospyros lotus; assembly: GCF_014633365.1. Taxonomy (NCBI): domain Eukaryota; kingdom Viridiplantae; phylum Streptophyta; class Magnoliopsida; order Ericales; family Ebenaceae; genus Diospyros; species Diospyros lotus. The sequence goes on along the minus strand of NC_068348.1, from coordinate 805,993 downwards.
TCTTCTATTACCTTGACCCTTTGTGCTCTCAACTGCAAACTTTTGATAGGCAAAGAATACAATTTTTCCCATTTTTACAAGCAATCATGAACGGTAAGATTCGAAACACTTCCTAGATAACTACGAGAAAATGATTACACAATATCTAAAAGGTGAATCAAAATTCATGATTCTTCTCCAGCTTAACAATAGTGCAGATACGCATTCCAAGCTTCATCTTTAATGGGGCATCACTGAGTACGGTTATAGATTGATGAGAAATGAGCATGCTATTTCCTATAACATAGATCACTATTTTGACTCACCTCAACAATCAACCAAGTTTTCTTCTGAATCGTTTCCTCTTTGGATTTTTCAAGATGCCAAACTTCTCTCAGTAACTTCTATCTAAGGCTCCCTTTACAAATGTCAAATAATTCAGAATGATTTCCTACATGGCCAATCAAAATCTCTTCCTTGAAAGGAGGACCTTAAACAAGATACGAGACCACTATTTTTCAGGTTTTCATTTATTCCCAAAAGAAAATATGATGTTTTAGGTTTATCTCTTTCAAACTAACAAAAAACCAAACTAGCTTTAAAGCTAATATGAAGATTTGAATGGGAAAATATAGGAGACTGAAGTATTAAAGATATACTACCAGTGGAATAAACTTTTGTAGATTATAGTTAATTTATGTGATCAGCTGATAATAAATTCAAATCAGATGGCACTCACTTGAAGAGTGTTCAATCTGATGCAGAGCGTTGAGATTGTCAGTGCATTCAATTTATCATTGACTTCCTCTTCAAGAAGCACACTACCATACGACTTTTTCTTTGTTACAGGAAAGACTGTCTCCTCATACCGTGTCAAAGAAGGAACAGAAGGGTATAGATGGTGTCTCTCAACTGCATTATTCAGTACATCATAGTTAATACCCACAACTTCACCAAATGTGACACATCAATCATGACAGACATAGCCATGTTAAGGTATTAAATCAAAATAAGAACTTCCCACAAAATATTTACAGCTGAATCTTACTGTTACCAGGGCAGAAATATGCTGGGACCAAATAATGTGTTGATACAGTCTGTGTAATATTTTATTGACTGTATAGTGCCCACTTTGCATGGGGTATTTATACATTTGGAGAAAGCCTGTGATAGAGTACCTAGAGAAGTCTTGTGGAATGTGTCAAAGAAGAAATAAGTTTGGATTGCTTATATACAGGTTATTGACGACATGTATCATCAAGCAGAACACTTGTGAAAGAGATACAGAGATTTTCCCAATTACAATTAGATTATATCAAGGATCTGCATTGAGTTGTTACCTCTTTGCACTTGCTGTAGATGAACTCACAAAACACATCCAAGAAGAAGTGTCTTGGTGTATGTTATTTGCAAATGATTTTTTTTTTTTTTTTATAGATGAGATAAAAGAAGGTGTGAAGAATTAACTTAAATTATGAAGACACACCTCAAAATCCAAAGCTTTTAACCTAAGAAGGTCAATAAGTGAGTAGGTGGAATGCAAGTTCACTAAAATCTAAATGTGAAAGATGATATTATTATGAAACTTGGAGATCAACTTATCGAAAAAAAAATGATCAATTTTGATACCTTAGGAGATTATGGTGAATGTTACCCATAGAATCAAAGCAGGATGGTTAAAATGGAGAAGTGCATCCAGTATTTTTTATGATTATAAAACTCCATTAAAGCTAAAAGAAAACTTTTATCAGACAATTATAAGACCATCTTTATTGTATGGTTTAGAATGTAGGGCAGTTAAGTGCCAACATGTGCAAGATATGGCCGCAGTTGAGATAAAAATGTTATGGTGGATGTGGATGTGCAGCCATACAAGAAAAGGACAACATAGGAAATGAGATCATACATAATAAGGTGGGAGTGGTACCTATTGAAAATAAGAGAAGGGAATCAGGATTAAGATAGTTTGGACATATTAAAAGTAGACCAAAAGAAGCACCTATGAGGTGGGTGGATGAGATGGAGGAAATTTGTAGCAAAAAAGGAAGAGGAAAACCAAAAAATGCTTAATGGGAAACCCTTAGACATGAGATAGGACATAATGGCCTTAGAAAGCATATGGTCATGAATAGATATGGTTGGAGACCTGGAATTCAAATAGCTGAATCCACCTAGTGGGATTAAGCCTTACCCCTTGAGCCGAAGTAAAACAACCTATATACTACAAATTAAGGGGGGGACAGGTATAATAAATAAAACATCAACTTTAAGATAGGCTTTACCGTGGAATACACAAGATAAACAGTTGAGAAGAATGGGGTAAGTATAAGAATACAGAAACAAACACGAGTAAACAGCATACAGCTACTAAAAAAAAAGGATACAGAAGCAGTATGGGGATACAGCCAAAAGTTTATTTTTATTAATTCAATCTCAAAACAATAAATACAGAAGACATAAAATAAAACACTAACTCAAGATTTAAATAAATTAACATTTCAAAGATATTACAGTATACTGAGTAAAAACTTAAAAACACTAACAACATTCAATATCATGAAAATACCACTTATACAGGTACTTTGACTCGCCTAACAAATACTTGACACATACAGGCACAATACCCATTTTGGAGTCTCTGTGACTCATAGACAGAAGCATATAAGCATTCAGTTTGAATATCCTAGTAAACTTTGATGTGACATACCTATCTGGTTGGCCATTCTCAGCAAATAGGTATCCAAAGTATGGAAAATTATAGACAGAAGAGCTCGTAAATGTGCAATATCCAGTGAGAGACTTAAGCCAAATAATTGATCCACAGTCTGCAAATTAAGAGGATAGAAGGGCCATAGAAAAAATTTTAATAATAATGCTAGTGAAGCCCAAAGAAGAGGAGTGAAAAAGAAAATGCAGCAACAGCATAATTATGGAATTAATGCAAGCCAATTAAACATGGAAATGAAAAGGAGGAAGGGGAATAGAAAGATTTTAAAGAACTTAATAAAACAATCTCTTGATTTCCTTTCTCTATTCTGATAACCAAAAATATCTACATTTAAATGCATCAGACGGATGGAACCCAAGTATCAAAAACAAAAGCAAGAAGAAGAAGAAAGAAAACACTACATCATTTTGATATTTTTTGGTGTATAATGTATATGGCATAAATATTTATATACATATGATAGCTTTTAAAGGCTTAGAGAGTGCTACTTCTATTTAAAGGGTTACATTCTTTTGTTCCTTTTCTCTTGACCAAAAGGCAGGCACTCATTTTTGCATATCCTCCTTTATGCAGTTTATAGATGATATTCTAGTTCTTGATAAGAGTTACTGAACTTCAGTTTCCTACATTTCTTTGTACAGGATTCACCCACTCTTAAGGTTTATTTTTGTGTGTGTGTGCGCATGCGCACTTTATGTACATCATTATTTATTCAAAAAGAAATTATCATAAAAAGAGAAGAATGATACACCCAGAGACAAGGACTCCTTAAAGAGAAAATTACACAGAGCAAATAACAGAGAAAGTATCTCTTAAAAAGAAATTTCAAAGAACAGAAACCCATCTCAGCCAAGAAGTCTGGCTACAAATTGACTCTCCTAGGAATCTAAGACAACTAAATAGATATGCCTACACACAAAAAGACTTCCACTCTTAAGTTTTTTTATGATGATATGTGTTGTAAAGGTATTACAGAAAATACTGCAGTAAAGTAGTAGAGGTCAAGCCTTGATAGCATGGTAAGGTGGTTCTTTTGTGACCAGAAAGATCACGGGTTCAAATTGTAAAAACAGCCTTTGCAAAAAAGTAAGGGAAGGCTGTATACAAATATGATCCTCCACCGATCCTTGCAAAGCAAGGAGCCTCATGCATTGAAAAGGCCCTTTTTATCCCCTAATAGAGTTAATCTTGATTTTGCAATGAATCAATGATACCAACCTCCTCTATGATCCTGAAAAGTTCAACTGCTGATGCTGCATGCTTTTGCTGATGTGACAAAGGCTCCCATTCCTGCATAAGAAGAACAAATACTTTGAGAGTGAGATGTCAATGATCAACCCATGAAGAAAGTGTTGCTCAAAATATGTCAGGCTCTCACAAATAACATACCTTCTACAAAATAAGTTAAAGATAAATACTAGAATATAGTTTCTTAGGCAGCAAGAAGTATGCAAAACATATTTGGTATAGTTACACTTTATCCCCTAGTGGTCTATCAAATAAGTGCGTACCATGACCATAATTCAAAAGTGAACACATACATGCTTTATATTAGTGTGAAATACACTAAATCTGTCGATTTTAACTCTATACCTGCTACATGAGGCTGATACAAAATGTAGTAAACCACTCCAGCCATTAGGGACCCATGTCCTTGTTTCCTTCAAACCAACCCACACAGGCACCAGGAAGCAAGCCATATCCAGTACCACCATTACCTGATTACCATTTTATTTTGTATTTCCATCCCTTCTCTCTTACAGTTCCCCCTTACACAATTTTAATTTTAACTAATTTCATTTAATACAAGTTTACCCCTGAAAAAAAAAAGGAAATGAATTCATGCATAATAAATAGTGGCTAGAGGTCTAAAATTTATGTCACCTACTAGGATTAAGGCTTCTGAATGTTGTTATACAGAAGATATGGACATGAATAGAAATTATTATAAAGTCTTAGAATTCATGTAATTGACTTCACCTAGTTAAGGCTTATAATGATGAAAATATAAAAATTTCTGCTACTATGTAAGAAAGATACTTGAAAGGGGACGAATAGTGTGTAACACTCTGAGTGTTATTAAAGACTTCTTAGAACTTAACACCCACCCCCCCCACCCCACCCCAAAAATAAAAAAAGACTTCTTAGAGCCCTTGGCATACACATAGATTTGTCCCCGCCCTCCTAAACATACGCCCATATCTTGTTATCTCATCTTCCTTCTCTCTAGACTAGTTTCATGTGTTTTCACATAAATGCAACAAAAAATAAATCACAGTAATAAGCTAGAATATTCTTCAGTGTCAGAGTGACCTCAAGATCAAAAACACGTCCTGTCCATTCCAAGATGAGATCATGCTGAGCAACAATCCAGTCAAGAATAATTGGCTTTGAGACTTCTCCAATCTGCATGTACAGGAGAAGAAACATTGATTAAAATCGCATTTTGCAATTTACCTAATTAAAAGCCACACACAGTTTACTGTAAGTGTAACGAACACAACATAATAAGGGAACTTTAGATTTTGTACTTCAGCAGATATGCTCATCCTGAAAATTGCTGCCAAGGTTTCTTTTGTTAAAGTCAATTGACAAATTGCTTTCCACAGTTATCCTAACCTGATAAGGATCAAACTGTAAATTGCAAGGAGAATGTGAAGCATTATCTTCATGCGCAGAGGTATAGAGCCAAGTCAGGTCATGCTGCAACTTATCAGCTGCAGGAAGTACTGACCTGACATCTTCACTAAGACATGATACTCCCTTGAGGAATGGTTTCTATGGATCAAGAAAATCAGAAGAACAATAAACACAGACATAGCAAAACAGCAAGGTCTGCAAACTGCAATGAGTTATGGTATAGAAGCAAACCAGTCTTTCTCCATAAAATTGGTGCAGCAGAATGGCTGAGACCTTCCCAGCTTCAGAGTACCACTGTCGTAGCAGTGGGAAAAATAAATTCAGCTCCTTCTCAGCAATCAACCTCAGTTTGTTTGCAAGTAGAGCCAAAGGATGTGTCTTTTCTATTTTAGATTCAAGATCTATGGTCTGTGTGACCTGAGATTTTTAAGGCATCGTATCAACTTCATCTAACATACCAGCTATCTAAAGAAAATAAACCAGTGTAGTCACGAACATGACAAACCCGATAGCATGCAGCTTTGATGGATGTTTCCACATATGTTCTTAGCTTCCTACTGACAATCTCATCTGAAGCATCAGATTTTTTAAACTGCAAAAACATAAAACTATGCCCATAATAATAATAATAATGAACTAACAACTACTACAGGTATTTATTCAAATTAACATGAAAGATAAGCTAAAATCAGAAAAAACAAAAGGCACACGAAAAAAGTGTTGAAGACCAAGAAGGAAGAGAAGAAGGGAAGATTAAAAGCATAGAACAAAACTGTTAGGAGGTCCTTGACTCAATGAACTTGAAATAACAGCATTTCAATTAAATTACCACATGTCCTGTTTTAACTTTTGCAGAATTAAGAAGAGATAAAGATGAGAAGGGATAAAGATAAAAAGCCCAAGTATCTAGGAACAACTCCCTTACCTATGGACTTAAGATATCAGGTGTCAAATGGACAGATATGTATTCACTAATACTTTATAATTAAGACAAACACCATCACCCCACAGCAATCATACAGATAATTTTGCAATAAGACTAACCTTGATTTCATGACATTCATTAAAAGAACAATCTCCAACTGCTAATGCCAAGGTCAATACCCTTCTGAAGAAGCAAGGTTTCTGAAACAAATTCTCATCATTAAACAGAAATTTTCTTTCCAAATAGAAGAACATGGTACAAAATCATCTAATGAGCTTCCCAGAAACCTGTAGATAATGAGCTAAACAAAAAGACTTTGAACTATAGACCTAAATCAAATTATTTTATAGAGTAGAAAATAAAAATGTGTTCCAGAGGGGAATTAAATAAATGGTGATTTAGATGGCATAAGCAGACAGACAGAACCTAGTGAGCGAAGATCATTCAGGACATAGTAGATAAGATGTTTAAATGTATAACATGAACAAATTAGTAAGTAAAGACTGTGGTTTAGCGGAGCAAGAAACCTGACAAAAATGCAGATGATAGTCTTGAAGTTTACTGTCACACCACACACTCATTGAAAAGAAGAGAGCCTGGACCAAATTTAACTTTGTCCCTTTACTGTTATATTCTGTTAAACATGTTAAGCTGCTCATATATTGCTCCTCCTCCTCATTATTACTGTCAGCAGATAAAACTTTCTGCACTTGAAGAATTGCATAATCTAGAAGAACTGCTTCATCAGTCCGGACAAACTGCCATGGAGAAGGAAACAGACACATTATAGATGTAACTACAATCTGAACTTTGGAACGTATGTTTTTGATATCACCACAATTAAGATGCGTTTACAGAGTCTCACAATCAAGAGAGTGAAGCTGAGGGCCATGGTAAAATAATATTAAAACAGGCAAGCTGGATATGATTGTAGATCCAGTAATTTGGAGTTCAAAGGTGTTCAATACAAATGGAAAAAAAATAAATAAATAAATAAATAAGGGAAATTCCAAGGAAAAAATATTTCATGCATAATATGAAAGAGGCACAAACATCCACAATCAAGGCAACTACAACAAATGCAAATGTAATAGGACCACAAAAATCGATATAAACAAAATCAAAATAATATGCCTCTACCAATGAATACACAACTGCAACCATGAAATGATAACAGTATGTGTAATTTATGATCCCCACTGCTTTGTACAATGGAAAAAACTAATAGACACTTATAAAGGCATCAGTTAGTTCCCTGGAACAATATCTAGCACCAGCATCTCTCCCAAAATCAAAATTTCCAGCAACAGTAGCTTAAGTAAGATTCCAGCACGATATAGAATTACAAAATAAAATCACAACAGGATTTCCATTTGAATGATCAGCCAAGCTCCTCATGAAGATAGCTCAGAATCATCGAGGTCAATGTTCACTTTATCATATATGTGTTTAAGAAACAAAAATAATTAAGTAGGGTTATAAGACCCTAATAAAATGTTATTAAACAAATTCAAAAGTTAAAACATATGGATTAATTAATAATCATTTGTTTGTTATGTGACAACAATCATAGCATTCACCAATGGATATCTCAACATTTAAGCATCATTACAACCTCAGCTACTAAAAAGGAAAAAGACCCACTTTTTTACTTTTCTACTAGAATAAGCCACTTCTAATCAACTTATATTATTTCCAGGAGCAATAGCTATCATATCAATTATGGCTAAGAAGATAATAGATTTGCAAGCTTGAAACAAAAGCTTAAATCTGAAATGCAATACGTGAAAGATGAAACATATTGCCAACAGGCAAAGATTACTCCAACAACAAAAACATTAATAATGACATTTAACATTGTAAAATCCCCATATTCCATCAGGAAATAGAAGATCAACTATGAAGTTACTACAGCCACCATGAGAACTCCAATATTTCCTCCCAATGTTTACAAATCCAAACTAATCTTCCATTAACTGCTGTAATATTCGTTTGTCTTTACAATTTTTTGGGGTTCCCTTTAATCATCAGAACATATTAAGTATATGATAGATAAAGCATTGACTAAGATAAACATTTAAAAGAAAACACAAGAATACAATCTGCTGCATATTCAGACAACAAAAGCCTATTATCTGCTTAATTTTAAGACAAGAAGGAAGGTTAGATTATTGTGTTCTGCCAACAATTAACTTATTGTCTTCCACTAACAGAGATTTCATGGGTAAGACACTTTTAGACATGTACACAGCAAGTAGAAAGAAAAATTGAAGAACAGCAAAAACAAAATTTAACAAAAAGGAAACACACTGGACACACGTGTCCACATACACACATAAATGCATGGTATGATATATTTCAGGAAGTTATTTAACTTTACAGTAACATCATTAGGATTTGCAACACAGATGGAGATTATTCAAATAGAATCCATACCTGTTGAAACAGCACCCATCCAAATAATGCATTATGAATTTTCTCGTTAATGCCTAAAGTAGACCAGCTCAACTTCATCAGCTTCATGACCTCATCAGCTTCCTAGAACAAAATCAAAGCAAAAGATCTGAGTTTCGATCAAGTTTTAACATAGTGGCACACTTCATTTTTCCTTTTTCTTCTGACAAGTAGTGGCACTCATTACAGAAAATTTAAGGATAAAAACGTGTACTTCTATGAGCTGCCCTTCTTCCAGAATGTCAAATAAGCCAAAGAGCAGCTTCTCATAAATCCTAATGTTCAAGTGATAGCCAACAGTCCAATAGTAGGTTTCATCATGAACACCAAATCGTGATGGAGCAGACAACTTTAAAACCACCTCTGTAACCACTGATAGGATCTCTGCACGTTCAGAAGGGGACACTGCAATGCCCCATTCCTGCAACAGAATAAATCATAAAGACGCTATGAAGACTGAATTTTATTATCATCTAACATGCCAAGATTGAGGAGTATCCAACCTTTGAATTTTTTACTTTTGTAAGCAAGGGTCCAATTTTTTGCTGTTCAGCTATTCTATTGTCAGGAGAACATAAGAGTTCTTCAAGAGTATTTACCTACATTTGCAAGTTGGAATGATAAGCTGGAAAATAGCAAAAATATATATATATATTTTTTTTTAATTTTTCCTAATAAAATTGGTGAACTACTTAAAGAACAGCTATGTTTTGGCATAAATACTCTTCCAAGCCTTATTTGGACAAATTACTAACAAACTGCACATTGATAAAGAATTGTTTCCAGCAGATCAATGTATAAGGTCCACCTTGCATATCATTTTTCCCTGCTCTTTTATCGTTTCATATATAGCATAAATTTTCTTCTGAAACAACTGTGGTAGCTACTAAGAATCCAAGGGGAATAAGTGAGCATTAGATGTCTATAGAAGCATGAGGGCCAAAAGCTCTTGACACTTCTGCTTTTGGATGTGATGCGGCCTAAGAAATTTAATGTAGAACTTAAAAAATTATGCATAATAAGGGGTAAAGTACATGATTTCGAGTAAATGTAATTTATTGATATTTCCGTAAGCATTGAAACTCGGCCGACAGCCAGTCCCAAGCCTGGATAAAAGAGGGTTATGTAAAGTAGCTAATAGCCAGCGTAATGTAAATGATGTTTTACAGATCTGGAATCCTGCTAATACCAACTGAATGGAGGCTTGTTTAGGGTTGAATGCTATAGGGGAAATTGTTGAAATCCTAGGCTTTTATATGTAACAGGTTGCTATGCAATTTAGAGGAAAAATAAGGCCAAAAAGATGAAAATTGGGAGCTGACCAGCTGAAAATAGGCATAAAAGTAAGTATCAGAAATAAGAATATGAAATTGAAGGCTAGAGAGAAAGATAAAAATATCTTTGAGGCATTGCGCTTAGGGTTAGAATTGCTCTAATTATTATTATGAAATTACCACAGATGTTTTATACTAGTTAGGGGGGCTCATGGATCGAGTTGATTCAAGTTTTTTATGAACTCAAACCATTATGATCGAGTTTGTAATTTTGGAATCATAACCGATCCAATCGCAAGGCATTCCTGACCCAACCCAACCCAACCCAATCAAAATTGAGTTTGATCAAGTTGGGTTCAATTCTAAGATTTGTATATTCAAGCTAACAATTATCTTTTAAATAAGGGCTATTAGCATGAAAAATCCAAACCTTTTTGTGTTTTTGCGATTTTATCCAAAAGTTTCAATTTTGGCAATAAGGTCCTGATTTGATCAATTGGTTACAATTTTATCCACGACCCAGATCCGATTTAAGAGGCATCCAAGACCCGCTAACGTGGCATGCCACTTGGCATTTTAAAACATTTTTAGTGGGCCCCACATACAAACGTGTAAAAAATAATAAAATAATAAAATAATGTTAAATATATGTTATAGATATATGTGTGTGTGTTATAGATATATTTACAAAGAAAGGCAGGCAGAGAACAGGGACGATGATGACGAAGGACGACAACAGGCAACAGCCGATCTAGAAGCTAGAGGTGGTGATGGAGGCCGATCTGGAAGAAGGTCGAATCTGGAAGCTTATATATATTTAAAATCATTTTATTTTTATTTTTTACATGTGTGCATGTGGGGCCTACTCAAAATGTTTTAAAATGCCAGGTGGCATACCACGTCAGTGAGTCGTTGACACCTCTCGAATCGAATCCAGGTTGTGGATAAAATTGCAATCAATTGATCAAATTGGAACCTTACTGCCAAAATTAAAATTTTTGGATAAAAACGCAAAAATGTTCTGATTTTTCATGCTAATAGGCCTGTTGTGTTTTCATATTGTACTTGTTGGTTTCACTATGTCAACTAAGTGATGGAACACAACTATATCAATTATCTTCATTTACCACCATCTCATGAAACTTCTCCATATGAAGATGGTGTTGAAACTTTATTTCATCATTACTCCGCAAGAGGATGTTATCCATTGTCGATCCCAAGCCCGAATAAAGGAGGAAGGTTGCGTTAGGTAGCCGACAGCTAGCGTAAAACCTAGTCGGATCCAAATATGAATTCTAGACAAACTACCTGTTGGGGCATAATCCACATAGAAGTCTAAAATTTATGTAGCCGACCCCACATAGTGGGATAAAGGCTGGATATGTTGTTGTTTTGTTATTTTTTTTTCGTGCTAATAGGCCATTAAATAATCTTATATATCAATAAAAAATTGCATGCAACACAATTATTCAGCTTATTTGCAAAGCCAAATGTGTGTAACAAATCCATATTGAACAACTCATTTGCAAGCAATTAACAAACCATCATGCCAAAAAGAAATCCCCCTTCCCAAAAAATCAAGGGATTTTTATATGGATACATGGTATGGTAAAATAATTTAGGATATTTTTATATCAAAATGATCGGTTTGGGTTGACGTCCATGGACCCAAGGGTCCATACCCAAACTTGAACGTATGCCAATTAGGTCCCAAATTGAACCCAAACCCAAGCCAAATTAGAAACACATACACACAAATCAAACCGACCCAATTACATCTATTCAGGTCAGTTCTTGAGCCTACCCAAACCCATGAGCACCCCAAATAGAAGTCATATCCAAGTTCAGGCTAGCTTAGGATAAGACTCAGCTCCACACTGAGCATCACCTTTTCTATATCCTATAAAAGTGGCCTATATAATTTCTGCATTTTGAGGAGTATCTATGCCAAAACAAAATTGCTGTTTAACAAGTTCACCCAAAAAGAAAGAATCTGAGTTCTTTATCCTCGTAAGCTGCCAAATTTCTCATGAAAGGAAAAAAAAAATCATAAAATAAATATAACCACAATCATTACATGTCTCCTTTTCCATTGAGCATAGGACTTCTCATTTGGAAAATCAGACTGGGACATGCCAGTCAAGAGCCCCAAGGAAATCTGAGGGATGTCCATCCGTTTACACATTTTTGTGGAAGCCAACTGCATCAGCCTTTGCATGGTGCACAAATAGACAGCTTCCGATATCTAGCGAACCAGACATATTATTATTTCTGAGAAAAGCAATAGGAACCAGAAAGCATAAGAGCTAACTAAACAATATACAGAAACAGAAAATGTAAACACTCTGCCGTCTTAGCATATTCATCAACTGAAACAATAATCAAAGACTGTTCTGACCAAAGTATACATTCAAAGAGTCTCTAATTGAGATGAACCAATAGGAAAACAAGAAACCAGAAAGTTTATGAAAATAGTAAACTTCAGAAGAGTGGTGGTCTTTGAACAAGACTTGAGATCACATTTCTTATACCTCAAAAACAGTGAATTTAGAATCAAGTCAATGAATTTAGCATGCATGAAATACATGAAGGCAAAAGAATCATAACTATTAAGAGTTAGTATGAACTCAATGACCTCAACAAAAAATGCACCTGTTTGACTATATTATCAGCTCCTGCTATGTCAATGAATATATTGTATTGCACATTAATTGTCCTCCTCTCCATTTGCTTTCACAATGAAATGTTTGTACAAATAGCTATCCTCTCTCTTTTTTGCTCAACCAAATTTGTTCCTTTGTATGAGCATATTCCATAGGATGAGCATGGATACACACTCCCAGTACTAATATGGACCAAAAACAAAGGTGGGGATCTTACTTTCAGGAGTCAGTAAACTCAAATATATTGTTGTTCTTCTTTCCCTTTTGTGGTAAATGGTCTTTATATAACATACAGCCTTCACCTAGGTACTTTACGTATTTGCAAGCAACTATGTGAATAAAGCAGAATAAAATTCGCAGAGCGTTACATTTATATTGTGAACCAAAGCTCAAGAAGAAAGCTTGAAACATATTCCACGCCCTTAAGTATCAAAAGTTTACAAGGGTACATTTAGAAGATTCCATGATAGCATAAACATAAATATTACTAAACCATGCTGAGGCTCTTAATTTGCATACTATAAAAGACATTCTTTCAAAGTCAAAGACATGTTGTGCGACCTTTTTCTACTCTTCTAATTACCGCTGAGCTAAGTAGAAACTTGTATATGGAAAGCAAAAGATACAAAAGCTAAGATTCTAATACCAAAAAGTAAATGCCTAATAGCATGTCAACAAGAGAAAGGGAATTGGAATTTCGTGGAAATAATGCCGAAGGGTAGGTGTGTCTCCAACCCTACTCTTTCTGGCACTGTTGATCAATGGTAACCATCACTAAATGTTCATTTATTTTGGGTTTAACTACATATTATTAAAGTCCAATTCGTCTCACCCAGGATAGACCACTGTTTTAGCATACAAGCTAAATCCTCCAGGCTCCAGTTCTTACATGTGGTATTGATCCATTAATTTGGTTGTTAATAGTCTCTCCCTGCCTAAAACCCATAGAAGCGGTGTTAACCGCTGCCCACTGCCTACATAAAGGCTTTAGTCTGCCTCCATAAGAGTTCAGTAGAAAGGAATTCAATTAGTACCTAATCCCCTTTGCATACCAATCCCTACCAGAAATGGATGAGAGTTTACAAAGCAATGTAAAGAAGGCATTTGCACATATTTAAAAGTAAAAGTACAATATGGATAACCTGCATTTGCATGCGAATGGTGTTGAGGAGATCTGAATGGCCTCCCGGAAGCTGAGATCGCGCATATTTTCTATCCCTTTTACTCTTCAGTCCAGATAGAAGATTAGAGCTCTTATCTTTCTTTTTAACTTCAACAGCAGGAATCTCGATACTAGTAGTGCCACATGGCAAATAAAGAGTTGAAAAGGAGCGTCAAAGAGGTGTTGATGGTGAATAAAAAAGACATGCATAGAACTGTCACAAGGAAAGAGAAAGGGTACCCAGAAAATATCATAGATGCCAGCAATATTTCAAAGGCTGATTCCCTCAAGTCATCATCTGATATTCCTTTACAAATCCTAAAACTATATATCAGTTGATCAACAGGTAAAAGCTCAAGGCTTTCAGCAACAAATTTAAAACCTAAAGAACAGGCTACTAAAAGCGAAGCAACCAATACCTGTATTCAAGGGAGGCAATCCTAATGGAGGAACAGTTATTATTTTCACTGGTTTTGAATGTGACATCCTAATGGCATCATATTTGACCCCAGATACAGCAACATTTTCGTGAACCAAAGGATCCAGCAGATTGGATGAATTTGATACATGACTAATAGTCTGGTCCCCCTTAACTGGAGGAGGTGCATGCTGAGGAGGAGATCCAGCTGACTCAGGATCTGAAAGGAAAAAGTAGGAATTCCCTGACTGGGAGCGTATCTGCATAAGATAATCAAAATTATTCTGGTCCACTCAATAGTTATTTTTTCTCCTTTTTTTATAAGTACTCAAAAGCACTATTCCCTCTGCAGAAAGGCCTCAACTCAACATTTCAAATACCAAAAGCCTTTGGAATTGAAAAAATAGAATGCAGAATGTAACTCATCTCATATTTTAGGCCCTAAACTGAAAATACTGATTTTCCATCAACTTCTAACTTAACTGGGAAAAGCAATTTTAGGCCCCCACCTGATGCATTTTGTACCATTTTTCTTTTTAAGCATTGCATCAAGTTATTTGCTTTTCAATAACTAAACATATATGATTGTCCGTTCCCATCATCTATTGCAGCATGCCTGATCAAACAGAACCAGAACCACTGCCTTGCCCATGTTCTTATAAGTGAGATTGACTATCAGTTTAGTGATATTTTGGATCTTACCCAGTCCACCAAATTGCGTTTTCCCCCTTTATTCATTGAAAAGCCAACCTTAAAACTCTAAAGAATTCTTATATTTGTCTAAATTTAAGGTGGGGCAACTCAATTTTCGTATTTACCACATATAAAGTACAGAGGCCACAGATGTTTTGTTCAAAATTTTCAGGGCAGCAATTTGTATTCCCCCCACCCCCACCATTTACTTGCTTATGCAAGTTGCCTGGTGCTTTCCCTTGCATAGGTAGAAGATGGTTTCAAATATAACAGCATCTGCCTGGGAGACTCTTTAACCACTTAAAAAACACAACCTCCAAGAAAGTGCAGTGTCCATGCCCTTTGAGTCACACTCCAAATACACGTCATACATTGTTAAACTGTTTCCAATTATTTTTTAACTTAGAATGGTCCTGAAGAGCATGCATCCATCATAGGAAGTCACGTGCCCTCTGCTTGATACAAAGATTTAACATATTGTAAGTTCAACAAATGCATCTTGGAATTTAGCAATAAAATAAGAAAATATATATTTCAACTTGAAAAATCTCTTTTTTTAACCTATCCAAGTTAATATCAAGAAATTTAAAACCAAAATTTGCAATTTCATTTGTAGGTCTAGCATTAACATTTTTTTACACTTATTTTCCAATATATTAACTGGGGAAAACATTCTTCATTTTTGGTTGTTGTATATTATATAACATATACTTGTATTTGCAATTCAGAAAATAATGAATTTGTAAGTATTTTCATATATACCATGTCATGTCTTCTCACCCACCTTCATCTTGGCTTTTTCAACTCCCAAATAGGGGCTAGAGTTGCAAAATGGAAATTTGAATGCTAGAACCAATAATCTCTCGACCTTTTCCCTATGGGGAAAGAAGAAGTGATGGTCTTTCAATTTAAACCCAAATAGATACCTGCTCATATAGCTCCAGCAAACTAGTAAACTACTGAACCAAAATACAGACTAAATTCCTAACTCCTAAGCAGTAAGTATGAAGCTATAATAATAAACCACATGAATACTTCTGTTGCCCCAAGAGAAAAGGTCCAGTTAAACAAAACAAAACAAAAATGCATAGTGTAACGTAGGCAAACTTGTTAAGATACATGGACGTTACAGATTGTACAGACTTGTATTAATCACAATAGCATATACAAATAAATTTTCAATAAGCTGGTACTGCAGTGAAGATATAATATAAACTTTAGTTTGCCACGCGAAGAACACCAGAATATGATAACAAGATACTGTTTTCCTTACCATTGCGGGATATGAAAATTCTTCATAGTACCTTTTAGTCGCTTTTGAGATGTCAAGCACCCCACCTAACAAGACAAGACAAAAATGAAAACGGGCAGGAAGCCATTTTAGAGTAAGCCAATTTACAATGACTGGGTATTCCTAGATGTAAAAATGAAAATCAACAAATTTTGACTTGTCCTATGAAAACCTCAAATCAGATAGTAATCAGGCCATGAACCAGCTAGTCTTTAATTAAGGTATTAAAATCTCTTCATCCCCCTTCATACTAATGTTATTTTTCAGTTTACTCGCCCAAAATTCACAAATTTTGACCTGGTTAACTCCAATCAAACAATTCACTCCCATAAGGATCAAAACAGAACGGCCCCAATTCAAAGGGTCATAATCAATGGTGTCAGACAGTGCTCAAAAGTTCAGATTAGTAGAGTTTAATTGATTTCCATCCTTTCACCACGAAACGCATTACAGCAACTTCGGAGCAACCAGAGAAGTGGCAACCAATTCGTTGAAGTGCAGAAGACAGACAGACATAATGAGGAACAGCTGAACTAATCCAAGGAGTCTTCATTTCTGATGGAGCAACCAAACGTAGTACTGATATGATTCCTTTTACTTAATTTTTTTTTCCAACAATTTTGCCGGCAACCAAACGGAGGTGAAATCAAAGGTTCACTAACCGGATTGGATACACTCGAGGACGTACTCGGCGCTGAGAATATCGAGATCAGGGCCGGAGATGGAGGAGGTAGTGGCGGAGCCACTCGGTGTTCGAACCTCCGTTATCAAACCTGAAGAGAGTATAAAGCTCAAGAGCTGGCGGCGATCGCGGCGGCACCGTTCTAGCAGAGACGGCTCCATTTCTCAATCTGCGAGCAGATTAGGGTTAGAAATTGAAGAGAATGGAAGACAAGAGGTTTTGGATTCTCCGCTCCTCATGGTGACAACTTTTCACTGTGGGAAGACGACATAGCGGGCGGTGCGGTACGGTGGTGGGAAAAAGGCCGATTTGGGGAAGCGCGAAAAGCCGTGAGCGTGAGGCCAAAAGGCGTCCACATTCTTGTGCTTTTTATTGCTGGTCCCTCCCATGAGTGACGAAGGTGTTTAAATTTCCGCTTAGATTTAAATATTGGATTAAAAAATTCAATTTAATTTAAGTTCAAATAATGTTGGTTTAGTGTTTGATTAACAAATTTTAAAAAACATTTTTTGGTATGGTCTTGATTTTGGATTAAATATCAAATAAATTATTATACATTTATAATTAGCAAATAAATAATATTTTGGTTTAGCCAAATTTATCAATTTAGCTCAATTCAAGCTAATAGTAGATTTGGTTCAATAATTTTAATTACTTTAGTTTTATTCATTTTTTGTTTAAAAAAATAAAAATAATCAAACAAAACAATTGCTATAATAGAATTTTAATTATTCAATTAATATTGAATGCTAATCGAGTACGATGTAATAATTATTCTAGTAATTTTATTAATTAGTTGATTAATATTGTTCGTTACTCAAATAATAATAATCCAAAATCAGTTCATTATCTGTTTTGTATATTAATCGACTAATATTATTCATTAAACAAGCAATAATTTAATTATTCACATACAATCTCAATGATAATCAAATAATAAATTGAAAAATTTTAAACCCTTTCTTATTTAAAAATTAAATAATCAACTAACTATTTTTATCAATTGAGTAATATACACAATTACTTGCGTAACTTTATCATTTATTCGAGTAATTTAAAAACCTTAACTTTTCAAATCTTTTTGATATTTTAAATTTTGATTTATTTGATTTTATATTTTTTCAATTGGTTCTATTTAGTTTTTTTATATAATTTTAATCTATTCAATATTAGTAAAAAACAATGTTTTGTATAATAACAAACAAATATTAGTTTTTTAATATTAGTAAAAAACAATATTAGTTTTTTAATTTTAGTTAGTAAAATTAAATAATCAACTAACTATTTTTATTTGTTACTTTGTTGTATTTATAACAATGTTTAGTTATGTTGTATAATAACAAACAAATTTGACTTTAATGCAAATAAAAAATTAAGAATTAATAATTATAATATTATTTTTTGTTCTTCTAATACATTAAATAATAAAAGTATCACTTAATTTATTGGTGACAAGAGTGAGAAGTACCCAAGGTTATAACTATGTTATGTTTATAATTCATGTTAATACCCGTTTGATTTTTTTTAATATATAAATTATAATACATAATTAAATAAAATAATATATATAACTATATCATACTAAAAGGTTTTGTTCCCATCTTCTCATCTACGTCTTTAAATATATTATTTATGTTTTATTTATAAATAAAATAATATATAATAAACATTGTCTTTAGACTAATGGTTAAGGTGAAATAATTAAATATTAATTTTAAATAATATTTATTTATTTCACATTATTTTTAGCATTCAAATAATTTGATTAGTTGATGAAAATATATATAATTAACTACTTAGATTATTGGGATGCTAAAAATAATTGCAATAAATATACTTTATCTCACACTAATTTGAATTGATTACAATTATTAATGTTTATTTTGTTCAAATTAAACTTTGATTGCAATTTGAACAATCATAACCTAAAAACTATATTGAATTGAGTTTGAATTATAATAAATAGAGTAATAGTTTAAAAGGTATGAGAAATAAAAAATAACAAAGATAAAGTAGATGAAGATGAAAATAATGATCGTCGACCAGCGAAAATCACGAGATCAATTAGTGATAAATATGCAAATAATAATATGGATAATAGATTGAAAAAAATAAGAAGATTTTTAGTGTTTATTATTTATATATAATTATTAAAAAATAAATAGATTTTTAATATTAAACCGGTCATAAACCTAAAATTGAGATTTAGGACTAGATTAATCAATTCGAACCAAATCAAATTACACTTCTAATCATACCTTATCCATTGTCGTAAAAGCAATTCTTAGCATTATTCATTAATTAATAACATTTTTGTCTGTGGATGGTTTACATTTATTCAAAAAGGGCGAGAAAATGAAATAAACAAAAGCCACGGGGCTGTGAAGGAAAAATGATAAACAGAAGGGACAATGTGGAAAATAAAAATACACAGCGCTGTTCCGGTTCCCTCCAAATTGGGGAGCAGGTTTGGGGAGGGTTTCGTTCAATTCGCAATCGACGCACTGTTCTAAGCCTGAGAATGGCGACGTCTTCTTCTTCGTCTTCATCGGCTCACGCCTACGAGATCCCGTGGGTGGAGAAGTACAGGCCGACCAAAGTGGCCGACATCGTCGGCAACGAAGATGCCGTGTCGAGGCTCCAAGTCATCGCTCGCGACGGCAACATGCCTAATCTCATCCTTGCCGTAAGCTACAGTTTTTCTTTGATTCTGCAATCATCCACAGCGAGAATGAGTTGATTGTTTGATTTGCTATCTCATTGGTTCACAAGCATAGCTTGCATGTCTATGGTTGTTTAAGTTTGAGAGTTTATTTGTTTCAAAGATTTTGACTGTAAAAAACAGAAGGAATTCTTTACGGAAATCAAGTAATTTGATTCTCACCACCCGAGCCGGATGTATGTCAAACATCGGTGTTAAACCTATTTGGTTTGATCTCAAACTTGATAGTTCGCCATGTTTGCTGCCGGTGATGTGCAATATGTGCTTCCCATTTTGGCACTCTCTTGCTGAAGAGAGAATCAATGACGCGTTGCCTGGAAGTGGGGGAAAGGTTCAAATGTGGCCTATTGATAAATTGAATTCGTACAAGATATTGGGGACCTATAGACAGCCGGGTGACACAGTTTCACACTTGGGTAGTAGAGTTATTTGTGAAGACCAGGGTAAAATGACTTTATGCTCATTGTTTACCAGCAGAAGACGAACTTAACTTTATTTGGATTTTTTTGCAAGCCTGTTTGTTTACTTATTTGGAACTTTTAAAAACAAATCACGTTTTTTGAGCCATGATAAATTTTGTTATTATAGCCGAATTAGTGGAACCAGAATAATAAGAAAACTTGCCAATTTATTTTGTTAATCACTGAATATTTTATGGTTCTATTTTTCACTATCAGATAATGAAGGGGGGGGGGGGGGTGTAAAGGGTGGAAATAGATAGATAAATTGTATTTGATTGAAAGAATGCATGCCTACATTTCCTGTGATGGTCCTAATTTGTCATCTTTGTTGAGCACATGTGTGCATGCACGCGTGTGTTTTCATTTACCTTGAGTTTTAGAGTATGTGTTTAACTTTGAGTGCTGCTATGTTTCACTCCTCCATATAATTTCAGGGCCCTCCTGGAACTGGTAAAACCACTAGTATACTGGCTCTTGCGCATGAGCTTCTTGGACCAAATTGTAGGGAGGCAGTTTTGGAGCTAAATGCATCAGATGATAGGTGTAATTATCTGCCAACTTCTGCATTTCTTTTCCCCTAGTTTATCTGACTATTGCTAATCTATATTAACTTTTTTTTTTCCTTCTTTTAGGGGAATTGATGTTGTTAGGAATAAAATTAAGATGTTTGCACAAAAGAAAGTTACACTACCTCCAGGGAAGCACAAGATAATAATTTTGGATGAAGCTGACAGGTGAACTGTGATATCACTTTGACACACAGCACTTTTTCTTGCTTAAGTTTGTTGGCAAGGATTATAATTGTAGTAGTTTTTCTTCAGCATACATTGTCCATGTAATAGTATGTACAGGAATTCTTTTGGTCTGCGTACATATTTTCCACGTGCAATTTAGACTGCCATTTACATTTGTTTTGTTTGTGTACAGTTTTTATTTCTTGGTAGTTGCTAACAATGCCATTTTGTACTAATTAGCATGACATCTGGAGCACAACAAGCCTTGAGGAGGACAATGGAAGTATTTTCGAACACAACCCGTTTTGCTCTTGCCTGCAATATATCTTCTAAAATTATTGAGCCTATCCAGAGTAGATGTGCCCTTGTTCGATTTTCAAGATTATCCGATCAAGAAATTCTTGGCCGTCTCATGGTGGTGGTTGAAGCAGAAAAGGTTCAGCATCATCTGATATTTGACATTTCCTCTTTCCTGATGATTTTTTCTCTTGCTCCTGTTCTTAAGATTGGACCTCATACATTCTTACCACCTTTTGGGTCAAAACTCTTTTTTCTATTGTGCTACTCTAATTAAGAACCCTTACACTGTCAAAACTAAAATTGCAAGTTTCCTAAATAATGCACATTTATTAGTCATCGTCAATTCAGAAGGGCACAGCACCACCTACATCTTCTTTAACACCATTGAGGACTAAGCTTTGTAAGTCTGTTAAAATTGAAGGACCACTATTAATACTTGTCTTCTTGATATTTCACCTTTTGTCCAGTGTTTTTGTCTTGGTTGCCAATGCGTTCAGCCTGCTTTATTATTATGAATATAGATCCCATGTAGGATCTAAGATACATATACAATGGAGTTATTATTTCTTTTCACATGGCATGATGCTTCGGATTCTGAATAACAAACTAATCAACAGCTAAGGCAAGGCAGGAAGACTTGGACTGCTGAACCAACCTATGATCCAGGTAATTATATCGAGGGTATAGAAACCTAAAAAGTTGGGCAGCCTGGAGGCATTCCCTATATATTCAATGATGGGGCTCTTGGAGGAGACTACTGGCTGTAAATTAAGATACTTCTAATTGGGATAAGGCATTTATAGTCTGTTTTAACTTTGCAAGTACAGCCTGGACGATCACCTTAGCTATGATTGCTTTCAAGATTTGGTGGGTCTTTCTTTGGACCTTGTCAGTTCTCTGTTTCTGTATACATAATTGGGCATACATGCAAATATTTAGATACATATTGTTCTATGAAGCATTGCAGGTTCTGAAGTTATGAGTAGAATACTATTCATTGCATTAATAATTTTGTTACACATTTGCAGTAACAGTGCTGATGTCTAAGCTAGTGCTCCACTTTCTTTCAGAATAATGACTGTAAAATTTCAGATTGTTTTATTCCAATTTGCATGGTCAAGTTTTATCGTTCCATTTCAATTCATAAGTAAAAATCTAATTATTTGATGGACGTGTAAAATTTCAGATTGTTTTATTTCAATGCACATGTTCAAGTTTTGTTGTCCCATTTCAATTTACAAGTAAAAATCTGATTATTTGATGGCTGGAAATTTGATTTCTGACTGCTACCAATTAGTATTTTCTAGTGAAAGGGAATGACAGATTCATGGTTATAACCCTTGAAGGTTCCTTATGTCCCAGAAGGCCTTGAAGCAATCATTTTCACTGCGGATGGTGATATGAGGCAGGCATTGAACAACTTGCAAGCTACATACAGTGGATTCCGGTTTGTTAACCAAGAAAATGTCTTCAAGGTTACTAAGATATTACCACCTTCGGGTACATGGCACCACCAAGTAACTTTGGCGTTTTTCTGAGTTTCTTTAGTTGGTTTTCAGGTATGTGACCAGCCTCATCCATTGCATGTGAAGAATATGGTGCGCAAGGTATTAGAAGGGAAATTCGATGATGCCTGTGCTGGTTTGAAGCAGCTCTATGATTTGGGCTACTCTCCCACTGACATAATTACAACCCTTTTTCGAATCATCAAGAACTATGATATGGCAGAGTATTTGAAACTGGAGTTCATGAAGGCGCGCTATCAAATCCTTTTAATTTATTTCCCCCCTCTTTTCCTGTCACTCGGATGTCATCTCATTGCGTGTTTCTATATGAATCTGCAGGAAACTGGATTTGCACATATGAGAATCTGTGATGGGGTTGGATCATATCTTCAGCTATGTGGGTTGCTGGCTAAACTGGCAGTGGTTCGGGACACTGCTAAAGCGGCATAAGTTGAGAGAGCAACTGGTTTTGAATTTGAAACCCCTCGTCAGCCGCCCCTTCATTTGAGTTAGGTCTGTTTATAGGAGACATCAGACATATATGGCTTCTATGTTAAAGCCTTGCCTTTGTTAGGAGGAACTGTGGTTGAAGTTTGATTGTTGGTTTTACCAGAATTAAGTGTGCCTCATCGTGAATTTATGTGAAGTTATTGAAGCAGGCTCTTACTTTGAAACTGAAGACATTTTGATAAACACTGATATGTTATATATTTATATTAATTTGACATAAAATATAACATACTATGAGTGTTACTTAAAATGTCACAATTGAATGCTTAAGTAGTAGTTTTAATTCCTATATAATAAACACAACTTTCCTAATTCAATTGAAATAATTAAATTCACCCGGGAGATGCAGATGCAATTTATAAATAATGAAATGAAAACCATTTATTATTTTCTTGAACACTGCAAAGGGAGTGAACTGTTTTTCAAGCAAAGTAATTAAGTTCAATGTGTATATTTTAAAATATATAAATTTATGTTTTAAAATTGAAATGTACTCTATATTTTTTAAAATGAAAATAGAAACAATTCATTTTTCTTATAATTTCTCCCATACTGAAAAGAAAAGAAAATAATTATATTTCCCACACATCCTTTCATTTCACATTTATTTTCCTCTTAAAATATTAATTAAATAACATTTTTTTGTTAATTCTGGCCCGGCCCAAAAGCCCACTAGCCAGTGTTTTCAAATTTCGACCAGTCCAATGGACAACACATTATGGGCCGACAGATGCTTTTGCATTATTCTACTTCTAGGGTTATATTAGGTCGACTACGGCTTCCGCAAACTTGAACGTTGAAACTACAGAGGACCGCGACGCTGTCACCGTTCAGCAGAAGCAGCTGCCATGGTTCTCAAGTAACACTCTCTCTCTCTCTCTCTCTCTCTCATGCTGATACTGTTGTTCTAGATCTGTAATATGTGAATCCTCCGCGATGATTTAAATCGATAGGATGTGTCATTGGTGGAACTTTTGTCTGATTTGGTGCGTTTCTGCATTTGTAAATCTTGTGTTGCTTCATCGTTTCATAACCTGGATGTATCTGGTGCAATGTGGAACAGTTATGGTATTTTTTTAAAGGTAAAACACTTCGGTGTGTTTGAAATGAAAATGAGAGGAATACGTATGCAAATGTAATGGGTAACTAAATCAGGAAGTATTATGTATTCGTTGTTGTATCGTTTGCGGGCCTAAGAAGAACAGCCATAGTCAATTCCTTCGATTCTGAAATCCAAGTTCGGAAAGTAGTTCTATGGATGACGGATTTTCGTATGCATTGGAGTTGCTCATTCTAATATCACATTAGCAACAAAAAGTTCAGTAAATAATTAAAAACGACTTTTGATGGAAACCTGATTACCAATGGCTTTCTTTCTTTCGTTTTTGAGAAAAAGGATTAGCAAAATGCAATCGAGATTGGGTGGGGCAATAGTTGGTCCAATATAATTCACTTATCAAATTGATCAGTTGGCAATTTTTCACAAAGCTCCAGCAAATTCGTATCTGTTTACAAGTTTCCTAACATGATTTCCAGTTCTAATTTTCTGATAGTATGCTGAATGGAGGACTCTGATACTGTTTGTTACTTATATAACATTTCCCAAGGCATAGAAATTATTCCGAGACAATCCCTAATCCATGAATGTAATTCCTCCATCATCAATACATTCTCCTCATTTAGGCATCCATTTTAATGTCTTGGAATGCATGTTGGCTTTTAAGGATGGTTCAATAAGGTTCATCCCAAATAAATAAAAAGAAAGTACAGAGAGGGAGGGAGGGAGTGAGTGAGGGGGAGAGAGAGAGAGAGAGAGAAGGGGGGAACAGGCAGTAAGGCGTGTCACTGACTCACTGCACTGTGCTTCATACTTGATTTCTACTCAAAATTTTCCCAGCTTATTAATGGATACGGTACCTTATGGGTTTTTTCCCATTGTTTTGTGGTCTAGTATTGATTTCAGCTGCTTGCTAAACTAGTTCATTTTGAAGCAGCATCGGGTTTCATTATTGTTATTATTACTTCCAATTTGGTAGAAACAATATAGAATTACTGATCATGCATTGTCAGGACTGAGCTTTGCCGCTTCAGTGGTGCCAAGATATACCCAGGCAAGGGTATCAGATTTGTTCGTGCAGATTCGCAGGTGAGTTATGTTAGTGGCATTGGTTTTTACCCTATATCCTCCAATTTATTCTGTTTTTCATTCTGTCATATGTGATATTGTTAGTTGGTTCTTCTATATGTATGTTTTATTTTCTTGTTTTTTTGATTTCTTGGGGGAGGGAATGGGGGTGGGTAGGCCTACCAGTTACTTATCTCAGACTTCAAGTTCTCTCTTACAATTAGACATAGACTAAACAAGGTATCTGGTTCTACTGAAGGTGTTCCTCTTTTCCAACTCAAAATGCAAGAGGTACTTCCACAATCGACTAAAGCCATCAAAGCTTACCTGGACAGCAATGTACAGGAAGCAACACAAGAAGGTGATTGGTCTTTTCATTATCCCCTCCATTTTTCTCTTTTATATATTTGTAATACACAATTCACTGATCTGTTGTGAACTTGCAATCATCTCTGGCTTGGTTATAGGATATTGCTGCTGAAGCTGTGAAGAAGAGGCGCCGAACCACCAAGAAGCCTTACTCAAGGTCTATAGTTGGTGCCACACTGGAAGTTATTCAGAAAAGAAGAACTGAGAAGCCAGAAATCCGAGATGCTGCTCGGGAGGCTGCACTTCGGTATACCATCCCCTTTCCCCACACGTTAATTCTCTGATTTATGTGCTTATGTGAAATCATATATGACAACGTCTGATTTTTCAGAGAAATCAAGGAGAGGATTAAGAAAACCAAGGATGAAAGGAAGGCAAAGAAAGCAGAGGTAATGGCCAAGGCACAGAAGACAGGCAAGGGAAGCATTCCTAAAGGTGCTGCACCCAAGGGTCCAAAGCTTGGAGGTGGTGGGGGAAAACGATAAACCTCTTATATCTGTTCTCGTACTTTCATTCCTAGCAGTTCGCTTTGATAATGAGATATATCTCTGTTTCAGATTGTTTTGAGTGGATTAATTGGTCATTTTTGCGGAACTCTGTTTTGGTTATTTTTACCCCCTTGTTATGATAATGAACTGGGGGTTGAGCTGTTCCTGTAACTTAGAATCAAAGAGAGCACTTTCATTGACTTCCAGCCAGTTCTATGCATGCTACTGCTACTTTCATTATTTGAATTATGTGCTTGGTGAGGTTGCTATGGGCAAAGGCCACAATATCAATATGATGCATGCTGTTTCTAGGTTTCGTTTGGAATTAGCTTGTTTGATAACTTAGAGTTTTACAACTTAAACAGGATCTCATATAACAAATGAATTCTCCAGATGTGCTGCTGGAATAATATTGGCCTGTGTGTGATTCTGCTAGGCCGTGTTCATTACTATGCAACATGCCTCTTCATCCAGCCCTAACAAATAATTGGTCCAAACACTTTATCATTACCACTCAATATGCCTTCTTGGTAGTAGTTATGGTTCAAACTCAAAAGATTTCTTAATGAGTAAGAGCCCTTATGACCATGTTTAGAGAAGATTATTGCTGATCGCCCCACCTTTGAGTCGGTAAACTTAAGTTCTCATTTGATAAATGACTAAGAGCTCTTATAATCACGCTTAGAGAAGATTATTTCCTGATCCTCCTACCTTTGGGTCGATAAACTTAGTTCTCATTTAATAGTTGCACTTTTAAATGTACATTGAATAGATAAATTACACGTGTCAAATAATTTTGGATTAGAAATTAATGTTATGCATGGGATGGACCCACCCAACCATCTAAATTGACAAGTGTAGGGCTGAAGTTCAAGTTAGGGAATCAGACTGACAGGTGTAAATGTTGATGAGAAAGCTTTGCCCTAATCAGATTTGATGAGAAAGCTTTGCCTTGCCTTGCCTTTGTCTTGTCCCCCAGCGTGAAGTTCATCCAAAATTCCAAATCATGGCATCTCGTCAAGCAACCTCTTTTGCTTCCATTTGTCTTTGGCCTTTACCATACGCCTTGCAAACCGTGTGGACCCTTTATTCCACTTCAATATATAAGCCCAAATTCTCAAGTGTTTGTCTCTCTTCATTAAAATAACTAAATAAATAAATGGTTTCATCTCAACTTTTTTTTTTTAAATAATACCAACATAATATAATAATGATATCTATATATATATTTTTACTAGAGGCCTGCAATTGGTCTGAATCGGGATAGGAAATAATTTAATTTGGACATTGAAGACATGATTGAATATCTAGTAGACTAGGTCGATATGGTTTGATTCGATCTAAATTGATTCATCAAATTAATTTTATTCTTGTTTGACATAAATTTAAATATATACATACATGCACATTAATATAAATTTTTAGTTTGACAAAATAATTTATCTTCAAATATATATATATATATATATATAAAGTAAAATATTAATAGTTTAATTTTTTTATTTTTCAAACCAAAGGCCGGATCAAGATGATTCGGATGGATCAGTGTTTTTGATAGTGTCGAAAGATGATTAACAATGCATAATATCATTAATAACAAGTGAATAATATTCTTAACCAAAATGACGATATATATATATATATATATATAAAGGTGGATCTAGGAAGGGGTTGGACTATACTTCACCTCGTGCCAACCTCAACTCAAATTCATATAAATTATTATTTTTTTTAGTTTTTGAATTTTTAGTTTCTATTCCTTTTAATTAACTCATATTTCTCAAACTTCATGTAACATCCTATATCGAGTGATAGAAAAGATCATAAAAACTTAATTTAATGGGTCTACGTAAACTTTTCAAAGGGTCACCTATCATTGAGCTTTTTTAGTTCAAGCACGCTTAATTCAAGAGTTTTTTACTTACATTCAACGTAAAATGTATCTAAGTAGTGTTATTTCCTTTCTTATTTATGTTTGATATATACTATTATTCTCTGAACTATTGGAATGCTACACCTCAGTTTAAATATGTTATTCCAAACTAAATCCATAATCTGCCTGAAATCAATTTTTTTTGAATTGATTAAGTACCTAAACCCATCAGATCCTCCTCATTCTCTATCTCTTATTTCACCTTCACATATATTGTTTCTGACTTTTTTAACTTCTGCACTGTGAATTCTTAAATCAGCCCTTATATATATGTCTTGTCTTCGATAGAGTTCTCATACAACAGAACTGCTTACACCAAGAGACACCCAAATCCATATAAGCCTTGTCATTAGGGTACGTGTTTGTATGCAAGAACTGGAGGTCCCTTTCGTGTGGCAGGTCACATAGCCATGTGTCATGAAAGAGAATAAGTTTTCTCATCTGGGCGGCGCTAAAGCCAAAAGCAAGACTTTTGCCGGAATTAGCTGCCACTTATGGCAATATTCTTCTTCAAAATGTTCACATTAAAGAATACCAGTCTTGCTAGAATTAGCTGCCATTTATGGCAATATTATTCTTCAAAATGTTCTCGTTAAAGAATACCAATGTCGACGTTCAAAATTAGCTAATCGTGATTTGTAAGTTCATAGTGAATAAATAAGCCAAAAATACAAAGAGAAATAATAAAATAAAACGTGTAATAAATATGAGAGAGAAGAAGAGGAAGCACATAAAGAGATTATTACGTGGTTCAGACATAATGATGTTTACTCCACGATTGTTCTCTAGACATTCCGACAAAGTAACAGTATATAATTATTTTTCTTGTTGTTCTTTTGGCCCTTATTTATGGTCAAGGGTCTTTGCAATTGCATAAGATATAAAAATATAAATATGATATGGGGATAAATTATTCTTATCATTTGTATAAAACTGAAAGTGGGTTCCTCATTACAAGGGATCTGACTTGTCTCAGATAAAGTAAATGGGTCCCTGCCTTCGATTATTCAACAACAATGTTGTTATGCGAGCTAAATAGTTTGATCGGTGAGCTGAACTGTTGGTCAGCATGCTAGAGGGATCGTTGAGAGTTATCCACAACCAGAAATCGGGTTTCAACGATGCTGAGCTTACTCTTACGAGATTGGGTTGGGCCTACTAGATTTTAGGTGATTGGACCGACCTACTAGACTGAGTTTAGCCCACTTAACTCTTTCTGGGCAATATTCATAATAATCAATGAATCTCAAAATATAAAAATAAATATTATTCATAAAAATTTTAATAAAAAATTTAAAAAATCTCTGTAGTCTTTTATATATAAACAAGTTCTTATTTTAGAAAAGATATATATCTAATATTAATATAAATAATATTTTTATATTTTTAATATTTAATTTAAATATCGACATATTTACACGAAAAGTTTGATGTACTTTTAATTGTTCTTTTTCACATATTCTTAAGCAAATTGACAATGAGTTGACCATGGGATTTAAGGTTTAGGCAACAGCTTAGAGGGCATAGTAGTAGCTGGCACCAACGGTCTCCACCGCTATGTTTTTTGAACTAAGAATCAAGCAAAAAGGGGAATAAAAAGGGGAATTTACTTAGGAGGAGGAAAGGGAAAGGGGGAAGGAAGTAGAAGAGACGCAGAAGGAAGCAAATAGCTGTCTTTGTTATTGCAGGTGATAGTGTCCCTCTGGCAGGGCCACCTAACACAGAATAGACAGCCAACTGAAACCCAACTCTCAAAACTCAACTCAATCTGTCTGACTTTGGGCGGTTGATTCATTCTCCATTTCTTAAATCTCTGTTCCTTCTTGGATCCCACCCAATCCAACCCAACCCAGTTTCATCATCCAATCCCTTCAAAGGCACTTCTCAATTTCCCTTGCTACACACAACAAACAAACTAGGTTTTCTTTGTGGGTATATATATATATATATATATAGATTATCGGATTCATTCAGTTTCAGGCTTCAATTCAATCAGAGAGGTAGAGGGTGCAATGGCGAATCAAGATCTAGAGAGCAGGGAAGCCAATAAGAGAAGAGGCGGCGCGGCCTATACGTCGACCCATTACTCTCCCTCTTACTTCGCGGAGTCCACAGAGACTATGTGGACTTCGTGGTTGGTTCCGATGATTGTGGTGGCGAATGTGGGAATGTTCGTTGTGATTATGTTCGTCAACAATTGCCCCAAGAACAATATAGGTTTCGACGGCGGATGCGTCGCCAAGTTTCTTGGCAGGCTCTCCTTCCAGCCTCTCAAGGAGAACCCTCTATTTGGCCCCTCTTCTTCCACGTAATTTTCCTTCCCTGCCCTTTAATTGTTGTTTCTTGCTTTGTTTTTGGTGGGATTGAGTTGAGACTTCTTGTCAATTTCAGTTTTACCGTGTGGATTTTCTATGTTTGTGTGGAAATTTCTAGGTTTGGTTTTGTTAGATTTGATCCATTACCATTAATGTTTGATGCCTTCCTATATTTGGTTGTTTTCAAGAACGATCATTTCTCCAATTTGATATTAGCTTGTTGGTTGATTTGGTTCAGGGCTTGAGTCAGTGATTGGGCGTTCCTAGCAGGAGTAGGCGTGTGGATTAATGAAAATTTACGGGGTTTTAGGATTTGATTTAAATTGTTTTGGTGGGAACTTTTTGTTCCGAATCAATGTCTTTGAGTCATTGATTGAGGGAGTTCCCAAGGAATTAGCATCTGGGTTTTTGAAACTTCATGCTTTTAAGGTAAAAAATAGCAAAAATTTAGAAATTTATTGGAGTAAATTTGCTGCTAATATTGTTATTTATTTATTTTACATGGTCATATTTTCTTGTTTTGCCAACCTTACATGGTGGGATTAAGGCTTGATATTGTTGTCCCAATCTTCTGCTTCACTTAATCAAACACTCTACCCTCAAGATAACCGGATTTACCCCACACATGAAAGAAATAGAAAAACAGAATATGAAAGCAGCAAATTAGAAGAACACACACACAAGAAGACACGAGATTTATCCTGGTTCAGTTTCCTTTAGGAAACCTACATCCAGATTGCCTTTGGCCTCTTCTCCACTATCTTGAATCTTTAAAAAAACGATTACATGTAGTGAACCAAACTCTCTCTCACAACCCTATACCCAGGCTATACAGAGATTACAAAGCTCTCAATTGCTTTCCTCTACACAGCACATACTCGCACAAAATTCCCAAGATAGAATCAAAAAACCATGAGAACTAAAGGCCTCCAACCCCTTATTTATAGAACATAAGGGCGGAGAAAACAAGACTTAATGAACTAACAGCTTTGGCTGTTTGTTATAACTAACCAACTAACAGAACAACTAATGAAACACCGAATACATCCCTCAGTTTTGGCTGTTTGTTATAACTAACCAACCAATAGAACAACTAAATGAAACACTAACAGAACAACTAATGAAACACCGAATACATCCCTCAGTTTTGGCTGTTTGTTATAACTAACCAACTAATAGAACAACTAAATGAAACACTGAATACATCCCTGACATTAACTGTTCATCCAAGACAATCAACTAATCTAATACAAATGATTTAACAGATATGTTGTTGTTGGTCATATTTCCTCCTTTTCCTTGAAGTTCATTCACTGTGATCTTCCAAGTATTGACTGACTGTTTGAGGTCACTGGACCTTTATTTCCATCATATTTTCCTTCTTGTCCAATACCCTTTCTTTTAAATTCTGGAACTGCTGTGAATTTAAATTTCTCATAGATGAGTACCATCATGTTTTGTTTGGTAAAAATGATACTGGATAAGCTTTAGAAGCACTGAACTTGGTTGGACACGCTATCTTGTGGCTTCTTCTTGTAAACATTATTGATGCTCAGGCAGCCTGGATGGAATAAGGAAAAGTTGGAAGTAACAATTGCATGAGGAATAAAAGTGGTTTTATGGAATGTGATATTTTAATCAGACACAAGCTTGGTAGCTTTCTTGTTGCATATTCTGAATTAGCAAATGGATTTTCCTTTTTTTCCTTATATCACTAGGAGAATGTAATGCAGTTGTAGAAGTGTCATTAAGTTCATGTTTCTTGCTGGGAATACTTTGCAGCTTTTGTAACATCCTTAATCTTTATAAATTTTTCTCTTATTTTTTGATTTTATTTTTTTAAATTTTTTGAAGAATTTCAGAGTCAAATTATGAAATCTATTGTTTCATCTACCACTGTGGAAAATGTGTCATTAGCACAACTTCAATAGAAACATAAGGGAGGTCATGGGCTCAAGTTATGGAAACTGCCTCTTTGCAAAAAAGTAAGGGGAAGGCTATGTATAAATATGACCCTAGCAATGTGGGGATGCCCGTTGTCTTTGTAGAAATGTTTCTATGTCTGCTGCCTGCTGGTGATTAGTAATGTGTATATCTCTACTGGATTTAATGGTTTTTGCACGTATAGCTTTCACTTTTATGCCATCCCCAGCTTGAGCACATTTATTGCTCTTTTCACTCTAAACCATATAAAGAAATCAAACTTTAATCGTAGCTTAAATTTACAACTTTCCCTATTTTTGCAGACTAGAAAAATTGGGAGCTTTAGAGTGGAATAAGGTAGTCCATGGTCATCAGGGGTGGAGACTCATCTCTTGCATTTGGTTGCATGCGGGTGTTATTCATCTGCTAGCAAACATGTTGAGCTTGGTGTTTATCGGGATCCGCCTTGAACAGCAATTTGGGTTTGGTATGTTCACATTCATTCAGCTGCTAGAGTTCTTCTTTGTCTTTAATTCAAATAAGTAATCAAATAAAAGTTTACTATATGGAACTTGTTGAAGAGGTGAGATGTGGAAGCCTGGGTTGGTTTCCTTGATTTGGATGCCCCGCGTTATTGAAATCTTTACTGAGCTTTGAAATGGGTCCCTCTCTGTATTTTGTAACAGTGATGGTCCTTAGCTTCATGCATGAGGCCATGTGGATATGAACAAGTGAAACCACCAATAATTTCATTTCTGTTTTTACAATTTCTCAGTGAGTACTCTTTTCAGTGGCTTCCCCAGTTGGATGCATTTGTGGTGCCTTTTATCTCATGGGCTTGAGGATAGGAGGCGCACCACAAAGCTAGAGAGAGACACTCTTAGAGAAAGATCTCTCTAGGATTCTTATATTAGAACTCCCAACTCATTCCAAGATATGTGGCACAAATGGGACTTACCTATATATAGACCTCTGACTGACCTCACAACTGATGGTGGAGATTGACTCTATCCATGGCTACGATTTGATTCTTGAACATTCCTCATAAATGAACCTTGCAGCTACTAAAAAAGAACATTTTGGAATATAAGAGATAATAGAGCATCCTAGGACTGCTAGAACCATCCCAAGTCCTCTAGGAAACCCTAGAGCACTCTGGGCCTTTCATAACCTGGAAGGCACTAGAACATTCCAGAGATCTAGGACCTTCCAAAGCCATCCAAACAAGTCTAGGTCTTTCCACAACCTTTTGGAAAGAAAGGTCTAGTATACTACATAAGGGACTAGAGACTTCCTGAACCTTCTAGGAAACCTCCAGGCCTTTGCTTCTTTGTGTTGTGTGCATGCAAAGCTGGCAGGGTGTTACATTTGGCTCCTACTTTGTATCTGGTATGTAGCATAACTAGCTTCAGTATGCAGTTCTTGTCCCTTTGATTTTTGCTAACAATTTTACTTTTTGTAATTTCCTTGCATTCCTATAATCATTATCTTCTTCTCCTTTTATATATATTAGTTTTTGGTATGTGGCAGTGCGAGTTGGGGCACTCTACCTGTTATCCGGATTTGGTGGGAGCATTCTTTCTTCCCTTTTCATCCAACGCAATATTTCTGTTGGTGCTTCTGGTGCTCTGTTTGGACTTCTGGGAGCAATGCTATCTGAACTACTGACTAATTGGACAATTTATACCAATAAGGTATGTTTTATTTATGCTTTATTTTTCTTAAGTACTAGATCCCCCCTCGCCCCCTCTCCAAGACAAGAGAAGGGTGATATTGCCTTCATAATAGTTTCCAGTTTGGCATATAGATTAGATCTCTTGACATGCAAGGAATATGGTCTCTACTGAGCAAGTACCTTGTCTATGTTGGACACATGTTCAACACTGATCAATTGGAAAACACTGTTTGGCCATGTTGGATTGCGGCCAAGACTTTTGTATCATTTATTAATTTTTTTATAATTGGCCACGCTTTGGACAGTTAGGGGAAACTTTTTTTTTTTTTTTGGGGGGGGGGGGGTGGTGTCATTTTCCACACACGAAACACATTACAATTTTGAAGAAACCATCTTGAATGGAGAAAAGAACTCTTGCTATTTTAATTATAAGGTAAGTGAATTTATAAATTAAAAATAAAATAAATCATTCTTGTTTCATCTATAGTGTTTAATGTACAGTAAAAAATCAATGACTGCACCTTGGTTTTGGAGTGTGAGACTATCTACATTGGGGGTAATGTTTCGCCAAAGAGAGAGGTCAAATTAACCTGAACTAAAATAATAAAGAGAAGATTATATATTTTGTTTTAACTGACAGTATGGTTCCTGATAGAGCAAAACTGAGAAAAAAGGGTAATATATATTATATATATATATGAGTAATGTCTTATTCGTGCAGACAATGCATATACATAGAAATGAATATTTTGTTGTCATGCACCTTGTCCCTTGTTTGTTCTCCTTCTTTTCTTGAAACTTGATGTAGACCTCTTTACGAATTGAAAACTCATTAAGGTCTGAAGATCCTTACCACGGACGATTCATAAGATTAAACACTTGCATTATGTGAAATCTTCTATTTTTCTGCTTACCCATGACTAGTGGGTCTGAAGATCCTTGAAGGTAATTGTATGGTATATGTGGAGGCAGATATGGAATGTCTGTTCAGTGGGGGAAAAATTTAAGTAGAATCATGCATAAAATTATTTTCATATTAATAACTAAAGTAAAATTTAAATTGGAAAGTTAAGTATTTGATTATAAAATGCAATTTTGAATTTAAATTTAAAAAAAAAAAGCAATAATAACTGTAAAATTACTCAAATCTTGGAACTTAGAATATTCGTAAGGAAAGAAAATGAAAATGATCTCAAACCATTAAAGAATGAAGTAATAATTATACAAAGTAAGAAATATAATAATTCATATTCTTTTATTGTAATGTTTTATCAAATTAGTGGTGAATATAATGAATTAATAAATTCTAAATCAAATATGTTTTGTTGGAACGAGTGTCTTGAGTGCTACCTATTATCCGTTGAAAATAAACTTAGTTCCTCTCTGGAAAAGGAAAAAGAGAATAAAGAAAAGGAAAATGTTGAGAAGGGCAAGTGCATGTACTAGATCTTTTGTGGTTCTGCCCATGGGTATATATATGTCCATCCTTTGCACAAATTACCCAGTTTTATGCTTCAATTTTTAATGCTAGGTGGGTTGAAGAAACTTGCGTTTGCTGGTAAAGAAAATTTTTGAAACTCTCAGATGAAGGTAGATAGAAATCTCCTTTTCCAAATAATTTCAAACTCATACCTAGAAAACTTATAGCATATGATGTTAGAATATTATACAGTATGTTAAATGTTTTCAATGCGTTCTGATTTATATATAACTTCTGGAGGCATACCCGAAAATTCTAATATTATGGGTAAGGAGGCTTGTTGTCTACTGTTTTGACAAAATGCTTACAGAGTTGAGTCAAATTAACCTAGTTTCTGCAAGGCTCTGTGAGGATTGGGAGAGGGTCTTTTTTGTACGCAACTTTACTCCTGCTATGCAAATAGGCTATTTGACCATTTCCGGAACTTGAATTGATGACCTTTTAGTCACAAAGGAATAACCTTATCATTGTTAGCAAGGTTCACATTCACGCTCCGTTAATATATTTGTATGGGAAAAAATGAGAAGTTCAACAACCTACAATAATTTTCTTTTTTGCTTCCTCATTCCCATTATTTCCTGATGAAATAATCTTAAAATTGGTGGTTATTGCATATTATAGTTCAAGAAGTTCAAATAGTTCTTAAAATATTCTGTTTGTACTGTGAATACAAAGAAATTCAGTGGGTTTATCACATTTACGATCTTATCTTCTCTTCTTTTGTAGGCTGCTGCTTTAGTTACCCTTTTGATTATCATTGCCGTCAACTTGGCACTTGGGATTCTTCCTCATGTTGACAACTTTGCACACATTGGAGGATTCTTGACAGGTTTTCTCCTTGGTTTTGTATTGTTACTGCGCCCCCAGTTTGGTTGGCTGGAACGCCGACATCTTCCAGCTGATGCCCGAGCCAAATCCAAGTATACCATCTACCAATATGCATTCTGGGCGGTTGCTGTTGCTTTGCTGATTCTTGGGTAAGCATTATTGAGCAAAATCCTATTTATTGTCCTCTGGAGTTAAATTTTTTGGCTTTCAGTAAGCGAAAATTTCGATCTGGTTGTAGAATTTCATTGCATAGAGTCGTTCCGTACAAGAGATGGTGGTAGTAGAAAATATTGGTTTCTCATGAAGCATACAGAATAAGGCCAGTCCACATTAAATAAATAAAAAAAATCATTTTTGCTGGCTTATAATAATGATAGTTGAATTTTCTCTTTCCTCCATACATCCTCTACCTTTATTAATGTCTTCTCCATTCTGCTTATTCACTGTTGTTGAAGTTGTAAAAGGCCCTTAGATTGTTGTAATGTTGTGTTGCCTTATTTTATAGCATTGGGTAACCCTTGTTTTTGCACAGTTCTAAATCCTATCCGTTCTTCTTCAGATTTGCATTGGGACTAGTGATGCTGTTTGAAGGGAAGAACGGAAATGAACATTGCAGCTGGTGCCATTACCTCAGTTGTGTGCCAACCTCAAGATGGAAATGCAACAACTAATCTGAAGAATCTCAGCAGTTTTCTCTCCCATTTTTTCTGTTCATCTCCATCATCCCCCTTCTCTTCTGTCCTCTTCTTTTTTCTTTCTTTTTTTAATGTTGGGATTATGGGTATTATTTGTTTATTTCATTTGTATAATTCTGCTTGTGTACATTCATCCTATGAACCATGTTCTCTCTCTCTCTCTCTCTCACTCTCTCTCTCTCTCTTGTGTTGGAAGTCTCAGAACTTTTCCATTATGTATACTAATGACAGTTACAGTCGGTGGATTTTTTCCTTTAAAATAGATAAGCTGATTCTTTCCCCCCCCCTGATTTTCTATTGCTGCATTTCACTATTAGCTGAAACGACACATTGCCATCTCTAAATTCTGTAACTTGGTCTAGTCTGTTATTGGCATCTCTCCGCAATACCTAGTTAGTTATGAAACCTGTTCTTATCCTTGTTTCTTCTGCATTTTTTTAATCGATTGATCCTCTTGTGCTTGATTCAGTAGATTGTGTCATTTTTTAGCAGTATTTATAACATCCTAACCAAGATGTTATAGCCAACTCACCAAATATGCACCTAAGAGGAGTAGCTTAAAAATAGAAAGAATGGGAGAGATAACTAATGAGATTTTTTAGATAAATATATTTGTACTCGGCATTTTAGCCTGAATATTTGTTGTCGTCACCAAGATACGAATATCTACACACATTTAAGAGTCAATACGTAGGAATATTAATTTCAGATTTAGATAATTTTTTTATTTTTAAAATCTAATTTTCTAAGGTTAAAAATTAAGTATTAGATTGCATATGTATTATCAATTTTGTAGATAAAATTGGACCTTTATTGAGATCACCTTGCATGATGACTAAAAAAATAATCAATTATTATTCATACAGGCTGATCTCAATATGAAGGTTCAATGTTATCTACAAGATTGATAGTTTACAACAATTATATAGAATAATCAGTTAGTTTTCATGCAAAGTGATCTCAATGTGAAGGTTCAATGTTATCTATAAGATCGATAGACTACATTCATAATCTAATACCTAATTTTTAACTCTCCAAAATTAATTATTTTTCAAAAAAAAAACTAACATTTGAATCTAAAATTTCCATTACTACTTATTGACTCTTGAGAATTGAGAGTGCGGATATCCATATCTTGGTGGCGACGAGCGATATTCGTAATCTAACAGAAGTATCAAGTACACGTATACTTGTATGAAAATTCCCATTAATTATCTCTCTCATTTTTTCTATTTTTAAGCTTCTCCTCTAAGTGCATATTTGGTGAGGTGGCTATCTACAACATCTTTGCTAGAATGTTGTAAATACTGCTCAAAAAAGACAAAATCTACTGAATCAAGCACAAGAGGATCAATTGATTAGAAAAATGCAAACGAAACAGGAAGGATAAAAACAGGTTTCATAACTAGGTCTTGCAGAGAGATGTCTATAACAGACTAGACCAATTTATCGAATTTAGAGATGGCAATGTGTCATTCAGCTAATAGTGAGATGCAGCAATGAATGTACACAAGCAGAATTATACAAATGAAATAAACAAATAATACCCATAATCCCAACATTAGATAAAGAAAGAAAAAAAGAAGAAGAAGACAGAAGAGAAGGGGAATGGTGAAGATGGAGATGAACAGAAAGAATGGGAGATAAAACTGCTGAGATTCTTCAGATTAGTTGTTACATTTCCATCTTGAGGTTGGCACACAACTGAGGTAATGGCACCACCTACAATGTTCATTTCCATTCTTCCCTTCAAACAGCATCACCAGTCCCACTGCAAATCTGCAGAAGAACGGATAGGATTTACAACTGTGCAAAAACAAGGGTTAACCAATGCTATAAAACAAGGCAACACAACATTGCAACAGTCCAAGGGCCTTTTACAACATCAACAACAGTGAATAAGCAGAATGGAGAAGACATTAATAAAGGTAAAGGATGTATGGATAAAAATCTGGGAAAAGAGAAGGTTCAGCTTTCATTATTAGAAGCAAGGAAAAGTGATTTTTTAATTTTTTTATTTAGTATGGGACTGGCCTTATTCTGTATGCTTCATGAGAAACCAATCCTTTCAACTACCATCATCCATCCCTTGTACAGAACGACTCTATGCACTGAAATTCTAAAACCCGATTGAAATTTTTGCTTACTGAGAGCCAAAATTTTAATCCAGAGGACAGTAAATAGGATTTTGTTCAATAATGCTTACCCGAGAATCAGCAAAACAACAGTAACCACCCAGAATGCATATTGGTGGATGGTATACTTGGATTTCGCCCAAGCATCAGCTCGAAGGTGGCGACGATCCATCTCTTAACAACCAAGTTAAAGAAAAATTATTTCCTACTTCAAGAATCCCATGTTATATTGTTATATTCAATCAATGGGAACTTCAAAGAATTGCTTCATTGACAGCAAAACATACACCTCTTACAGTTACAGGACTAAAGGGATTTGTATTCAAGCAAAGGGCTGTCAAGGCTTGAGAGTTGAGACCCAGAAGCAAAAGAACAAAGAAGAAAAGAGCAGTCCAATTCTATCAGTAGATATCATAACCTGTAACTGCCAAAAGGAAAGAATTAGAAGGAATCTTCCCTAATGGTTGAACCAAGATCATCCGATCCTAAGTTGGGCTCGGCCATTGCGACAATTCCTTGATGAAAAAGAATGTGGAAAGTAATGGTTACGTATATGGAGGCAAACAAACCTTCTTAATCCAATAACCAACGCCCAACGAATGGTTTTCGCTGTTTCTTTCATCTTATTCTCGAATTTCTTTGTATTCAAAGAATTCATATAGAGTAATTCAAGAACTGTTTGAAAAGTTAGAAATCACAAGAAGAAGAGTCGCTGAGGAAGATTCTTCTTTGATATAGTGCTCAAATATACAAACTTTTTAGATCGCTATCTTGACCATTATATATATATATATATATTATAAACTTTACTCCTGCTATGCAAATAGGCTATTTGACCATTTCTGGAACTTGAATTGATGACATTTTAGTCAAAGAGGAATAAACTTATCATTGTTAGCAAGGTTCACATTCACGCTCCATTTATATATTTCTATGGGAAAAAATGAGAAGTTCAACAACTTACAATAATTTTATTTTTTGCTTCCTAATTCCCATTATTTCCTGATGGAATAATCTTAAAATTGGTGGTTATTGCATATTATCGTTCAAGAAGTTCAAATAGTTCTTAAAATATTCTGTTTGTACTGTGAATACAAAGAAATTCAGTGGGTTTTATCACATTTACGATCTTATCTTCTCTTCTTTTGTAGGCTGCTGCTTTAGTTATCCTTGAGATCATCATTGCCGTCAGCTTGGCACTCGGGATTCTTCTTCATGTTGACAACTTTGCACACACTGGAGGATTCTTGACCGGTTTTCTCCTTGGTTTTGTATTGTTACTGCGCCCCCAGTTTGGTTGGCTGGAACGCCGACATCTTCCAGCTGATGCCCTAGCCAAATCCAAGTATACCATCTACCAATATGCATTCTGGGTGGTTGCTGTTGCTTTGTTGATTCTCGAGTAAGCATTATTGAGCAAAATCCTATTTATTGTCCTCTGGAGTTAAAATTTTTGGCTTTCAGTAAGCGAAAATTTTGATCTGGTTATAGAATTTCATTGCATAGAGTCGTTCTGTACAAGAGATGGTGGTAGTAGAAAATATTGGTTTCTCATGAAGCATACAGAATAAGGCCAGTCCATATTAAATAAAAAAAAAGTCATTTTTCCTGGCTTATAATAATGAAAGTTGAATTTTGTCTTTCCCCAGATGTTCATCCATACATCCTTTACCTTTATTAATGTCTTCTCCATTCTGCTTATTCACTGTTGTTGATGTTGTAAAAGGCCCTTAGATTGTTGTAATGTTGTGTTGCCTTGTTTTATAGCATTGGGTAGCCCTTGTTTTTGCACAGTTGTAAATCCTATCCGTTCTTCTGCAAATTTGCAGTGGGACTGGTGATGCTGTTTGAAGGGAAGAACGGAAATGAACATTGTAGCTGGTGACATTACCTCAGTTGTGTGCCAACCTCAAGTTGGAAATGCAACAACTAATCTGAAGAATCTCAGCAGTTTTCTCTCCCATTCTTTCTGTTCTTCTCCATCATCCCCATTCCCCTTCTCTTCTGTCTTCTTTTTTCTTTCTTCTTTTAATGTTGGGATTATGGGTATTATTTGTTTATTTCATTTGTATAATTCTGCTTGTGTACATTCATCCTATGAACCATGTTTTCTCTCTCTCTCTCTCGTGTTGGAAGTCTGGGAACTTTCCAATTATGTATACTAATGACAGTTACAGTCGGTGGATTTTTTTCTTTTAAATAGATAAACTGATTCTTTTTTTCTCCCCTGATTTTCTATTGCTGCATTTCACTATTAGCTGAATGACACATTGCCATATCTAAATTCTGTAACTTGGTCTAGTCTGTTATCGGCATCTCTCCGCAAGACCTAGTTAGTTATGAAACCTGTTCCTATCCTTGTTTCTTCTGCATTTTTCTAATCAATTGATCCTCTTGTGCTTGATTCAGTAGATTTTGTGTCTTTTTTGAGCAGTATTTATGAAAAACATAGCCAACTCAATAAATATGCGTTTAAAGGAGAAGCTTAAAATTAGAAAGAATAAAAGAGAGAACTGATGAGATTTTTCAAATAAATATATTTGCACTTGATCCTTTAGCCAGATTATGAATATTTGTCGCCGCCACCAAAATACGAATATCTACACATTTAAGAGTCAATAGGTAGTAATAGTAATTTTAGATTGAGATGTTATAAATAACATAGACTCTTTTTTTTTTTTGAAAAAAGTCTAATTTTTGTGAAAAAGTCTACAAGATCAATGATTTACAACAATTATACAAAATAATCAGCTAGTATTCATGCAAGGTGATTTCAATATGAAGGTCCAATATTATCTATAAAATCGATGACTACATCCACAGTCTAATACCTAATTCTTAACCCCTCCA
Organism: Diospyros lotus; assembly: GCF_014633365.1. Taxonomy (NCBI): domain Eukaryota; kingdom Viridiplantae; phylum Streptophyta; class Magnoliopsida; order Ericales; family Ebenaceae; genus Diospyros; species Diospyros lotus. Next base: position 764,036 of record NC_068348.1, on the reverse strand, counting down.
AAAATTAATTATTTAAAAAAAAAAAACTAACATCTGAATCTGAAATTACCATTATTATTTATTGACACATGAGAGTTGAGATTACGGATATTCGTATCTTGGTGGCAATGAGAGATTTCCGTAATCTGATAGAAGTGTGAGTATAAATATACTTATATGAAAAATCCCATTAGCTCTCTCTCTCGTTCTTTCTATTTTTAAGCTACTGCTCTTTAAGTGCATATTTTTGGTGAGTTGGCTATCTATAACATCTTGGTTAGGTTGTTATAAATACTGCTAAAAAAAGGCACAAAATCAAATGAATGAAGCACAAGAGGATCAATTGATTAGAAAAATGCAAAAGAAACAAGAAGATAAAAACATGTTTCATAACTTGGTCTTGCAGAGAGATGCCTATAACAGACTAGACCAATTTATCGAATTTAGAGATGTCAATGTGTCATTGAGCTAATAGTGAGATGCAACAATGAATGTACACAAGCGGAATTATACAAATGAAATAAACAAATAATACCCATAATCCCAACATTAAAAGAAGAAAGAAAAAAGAAGACAGAAGAGAAGGGGAATGGGGATGATGGAGAAGAACAGAAAGAATGGGAGAGAAAACTGCTGAGATTCTTCAGATTAGTTGTTACATTTCCATCTTGAGGTTGGCACACAACTGAGGTAATGGCACCACCTACAATGTTCATTTCCGTTCTTCCCTTCAAACAGCATCACCAGTCCCACTGCAAATCTGCAGAAGAACGGATAGGATTTAGAACTGTGCAAAAACAAGGGTTACCCAATGCTTTAAAACAAGGCAACACAACATTGCAACAATCCAAGGGCCTTTTACAACATCAACAACAGTGAATAAGCAGAATGGAGAAGACATTAATAAAGGTAAAGGATGTATGGATAAAAATCTGGGGAAAGCGAAGGTTCAGCTTTCATTATTAGAAGCAAGGAAAAGTGATTTTCTTATTTATTTATTTGGTATGGGACTGGCCTTATTCTGTATGCTTCATGAGAAACCAATCCTTTCAACTACCATCATCCATCCCTTGTACAGAACGACTCTATGCACTGAAGTTCTAAAACCCGAATGAAATTTTTGCTTACTGAGAGCAAAAACTTTAATCCAGAGGACAGTAAATAGGATTTTGTTCAATAATGCTGACCCGAGAATCAGCAAAACAACAGCAACCACCCAGAATGCATATTGGTGGATGGTATACTTGGATTTCGCCCAAGCATCAGCTCGAAGGTGGCGAAGATCCATCTCTTAACAACCAAGTTAAAGAGAGCATTTCCTACTTCAAGAATCCCATGTTATGTTATATTCAATCAATGGGAACTTCAAAGAATTGCTTTCTTGACAGGAACACAGACACCTCTTACAGTTACGGGACAAAACGGATTTGTATTCAAGCAAAGGGCTGAGACCCAGAATCAAAAGAACAAAGAAGAAAAGAGCAGTCCAATTCTATCAGTAGATATCCCAACCTGCAACTGCCAAAAGGAAGGAATTATAAGGAATATTCCCTAATGGTTGAACTCGGCCATTGCGACAATTCCTTGATGAAAAAGAATGTGGAAAGTAATGGGTACGTATATGGAGGCAAACAATCCTTCTTAATCCAGTAACCAACGCCGAACGAATGGTTTTCACTGTTTCTTTCATCTCCCCCCCCCCCCGCCCCCAACCCATTCTTGCCCCATAGAGGGGATGCTGAACTCAACCCGATCTGATAACACTAAGACGCATCGAATTTCTTTGTATTCAAAGAATTGATAGAGTAATTCAAGAACTGTTTGAAAAGATCACAAGAAGAATTCATAGAGTAATTTCTTTGTATCACAAGAAGAAGAGTCGCTGAGGAAGATTCTTCTTTGATATAGTGCTCAAATATATAAACTTTTTAGATCGCTATCTTGACCATTATATATACATATATATATATTATCATGGGACAGAAACAAAGAAGATAAAAGATCGAAAATGTGATAATGTTAAGACCCATTAAATTTCTTTGTATTCAAAGAATCGATAGAATCATTTAAGAACTATTCGAATAGTTAGAAAACACAGTACTCAAATGGAAGTCTTTCATTTCACGATCTTAACCATTATATGTTATTAAGGGAACAAGAAGAAACAAAGAAGATGAAGATCGAAAATATAAGAACACTATAAGATCTATCGAATTTCTTCGTATTCAAAGAATCGATGGAATAATATGAAAACTACTTGAAGAGTTAAAGAACATGGAAAGAATTATAGAAGAGAATTCTTTGTATGTTGTGGCGAGACAAAATATAAAAGCACAAGAGTTGGGATCCCCTCTATATAAATACTCAAATGGGGGTAGTCTTGAAATTTTGAATAATAATAATCTATTGAAATAACTTCCACAGATAACTCAATCCCTGGTTAGATATATCTTAATTATAAGTCTATCCACTTAGCAAGTCCCTACCCTTAAATATTATTCTTTAAAACCATTTCAATTTATTCAAGAATAAATTTAAATTCAATTTTAAAATAATTTAAATTCACCCACAAAGTTAGTCCATAAAAACTTGCAGCTAGTGAAACGCAAACGGTCCGTTTGATTATTAAACTGATTAAAACTCATTGATTAATTAAACTGAATTGACCGATTAACTCAAAAAATGAATTAATCGATAATCGAAAAAATTGAACTCAAATCAAATTGAATCAATTAAATTAAAGAAACACAACAAAATTCGAAGAAAACCGAAATAACTAATAGAAAACATGCAAAACTGAAGAAAATGACGTAACATCATTTTAAAATTCGTCCAGTTCAATTAATTTGGTTCTTCCAATAAAAAAACTTAATTGAAAACCAAAAATTGAACTTTTCGAGAAAAATTTATTGAACTGAACCGATGTAAGAAAAAATTCAAATCAAACCAATAAATTCAATCAGTTTCGATTTAATTACTTCGCGTAAACCTAATTTTATTCTCCCCTACCGGGACCCTTGTTTGAGGCTCTTTTGGTTATTTTTTATTATTTTTAATTGACAAAATTACATCAATAAAGTAGTAATTTAAAAGTTGAGCGTTGTTTGAAAAATAATTAAAATTTTAAAAATAATTTTATTAGTTGATCATGAATGCATGTATCGTGTTTTTTAATATTTTATCAACTAACAAAATTATTTTGGAATTAAGAATAATGCATTTTATCTAAAAATAAGGTATATTTTATTAAAGTTTAATTGTAGCCATTATTAAGTTTAATCATATTAATTGTGTTTAGTGTTGAAAACAAAGTATATTAAATGGCCTTAATAAGTGGCTTTGGGACATCCGTTACCAAAACTCATTAATTTATGATAAAGTTATTGTGTTTTATAATTGATGTATTAAATATCAAGTCTACTTAAAAACAAAGCCCATATTTAAGAAGAGGAAAATGTATATATGTCAAACCTAAGAGACTATCGACAATCTTGGAAAGAAGGCTAAGGAGAAAGGTTTTAGGAGACTCGAAGGTCTCTCAAAAACCTCCATTTCTTGTAAGAAAATCTTGAACAAAACGTGAATATGATAAACTCCGATATTTAGAATATTTTTTAAGAATTTTGTAAACAAAATTATTATTTATAAAAGTCATAATTCTTATTGATTTCAAAATACCAAAAATGATTGTCATGAACTTTCACGCTCCTCTATAAATAGATAAACCCTCATTTCAAACAATATATGTCTCTAAACCAATTTCAATACTACCTGCAAGTCTTCTACAAATAAGTATCTAATTTAATAATCAGAGTGTTTGTATCGAAATTGTCATATGCTTTCTAATTATCTTTTTTTTTTTATACGAATTCTAAGTAGTTTGACAACAATATTTCCAGTAACTAAATTTATTGTTGTGTTCGAACGATAATAATAATATTTTTTATTTACTAATAAAATTATTTTAAAACTAAAAATAAAATACAATAATCATACTTTATTTAAAAATAATATTTATTTATTATAACTTAATAATTACCATATCCTTTAAAAATTAACGAGCATTACCCAAATAATATTGTATACAACAACCCAAGTCACAATGGAGGGTCCGGAAAGGGGTGGAAAGCACGTGAAGAACGAAAATCTTATTGGGACACTTAATTATAATATTTTTATAATGATATTTGTTTATTAATATATTATATTAATATCATAGAAAATATTAGAATTGAAGCATTTTGGCGTGGGGAATAGTAGTAGTAAATGAATTTGGTTGGTTGGGTTGACCCGATGGCATCGTGGATTGACCGCCAACCCAACCGACATTTCCAGTCCCACTGATGTGCTCTAGTTTCAGGGTCAATGCATGTGAGCCTGTCGTCTCCATGTTTTCACGTTTTAAGTCGGGATGAATTCATAATTAATTTAAAATAAATAGATATAATTATTTTTAATTATTTTTTAAAAAAAATATTTTTAACCACTTAAATAAATTAATTACACTTTAGGCCATCGTAGATATGAAAGTATACCCATCCCCATTTATTATTTATTATTACAATAATCAAAATAAATATATTTTATTTTTAAATAATTTAAAACTGATAGCTTCTTGCCTTAAACATTATTAATATGATACAAAATATTAATCAATGCATGTATATTTTGGTAACCATAATATAAGTGTTATAAACTCTTGACCTTGTGGCTAAATTATGGTGATCTTTTTTCAAATTTTTTATTATAGATCTCAACGAAGATATCAAAAAAAAATAGAAATACATGAAAATTTAAAATTCATATAACCGACCTCACATAATGAGATAAAGACTGGATATATTGTTGTTTATAAAAAATAAATGACTCCAAAATATATTATCCAAAAGTGCAATCAACCAACTAAAATTTGGAATGGCACACTTTAAAAATGTCGGGAGTAGAGGTTTTACTCAAATGTATTCTTTGGAGATATAATCAAAATAACCAAAAAAATAAATAAATGATCACAAAAAAAATAGAATAAAAATACAAGACAAAAGTATAGGTTTAACCTAACACAATAATTATTTAGGGAGCTAAGGGTACAACGAGCTCTTAAGGCTGCTGCATTATGTCCACAAGTAGTCAATATATATATATATATATATGATAACACAAGTTGTTACAAGATGATGATCTCTTCCGACATTAGTTATAGTTAGATTCAGAATAAGTGGTGGAACATTGAACGGAACCACTAGACCCCAAGTGTTAAAAACAAAATACGTTAGTTAGTAGGAAGGATTGATTGATTGATTAGTTTGCCAAACAAGAAGAACAAACCCAGCCGAAAGGGATGATGGTCTTCTACTTCTAGTATCTGTTTCCGTAGCCTCCTTCGTTCACCGGCATGCCGAGCCTGTCCAGGCGGCCCGAGCCGGGATAAGCCTTGTTGGCGAAGTTGGTATACCCATAAAAGGAGTACCTTTTGGTGGAAACGGACCTCTCAATTTGATTTTGTTGTGGCCTCTGTTTTGGGGCACTGAGGGACCTCGTCTTGGCCCTTGAAGATTCGGTGCAGGCCATGTAATTGGGGTGGTCCGAGTACCCGCTTAAGAAGCTTCTTGAGCCGTCACTCCTGGTGGGCGTAAAAGGGCTTCGCCTAGAAACACCGCCCTTGGATGAAGACGAGTAGTACTGCGGGCTATTGTTGGCTGTGCAGAAGGGGCTTTCGTCGCCGTCCTGACCAAAATTCAACGGGTTTACAGAGTGAACTTCGCAGGAAGATGTACTTGGGACCGTTTGATGGGCTGTGGAATCTTTAGAAGTAGTGAAGCTATGACTGTATTGGTCTGAAGCCAACGCATGGTGGTGGCACGATTGGAAGAGAGTTCTCCGTTTGGGTGTGGCGTGGATTCTTCCGTTATCCACTTCAAGGATCTTGTCGCTCTTTTCATCATCGGTCTGGCCAGCTTTCGTGGAAGGCCCTCTTTGGTCCAACGATCCTTCTTCCGCTCTGCGGTCCAGCCAGTTTCTACCATTATGCACCTTGTCTTGATCAATGATCACCCGACCAATAGATTTTGAGCCATTTCTCTGCATTCGTAGGCAAATACATATAGGATTCCATTACTTTAACCGTATGGCATGTAGCATAACTTAAAACCAGAAAGAATATATTGGGTACCTTGAGCATTGGTGACTGATCGTTCTTGGTGCTCTTTGACCGTATTGCATGTTCAAATTTCTCTGGGGTTGCAGGACCCTGAGTTCAAAGATAAATTTTCTCATCATTTCAACAATCTGAAGAAGTAAATGTTTTTGTACGAACTCATAGCCATGAAAAGGGATATTGTGTAATGAGTGGTTGGGCCCTGTTGTATATCTCTTGAAGCACGTACAGTTTCAAAATTTTTAAGCGTGCAATTGGAGGGAAGGATGAGAACTTGCTTACGGGATGGTGGAATTGAGCCAACTTGGCACTTGAATGAGGAGATTCAGAAATATGGGCTCGCCCTACACGGGCTCGTGTTTGGGCTCGAAGCAAGGCCTGCATCCGTCTTAGGGTATCTGCAGTATGCTTCCTCACAATGTGACCTCTAACAAGTGCCTGTAGCTTCACCAGTCCTTTCAATGCTCGCAGAGCTCTCCTTGCCTTCAAATAGCCACAAAATAGTGTCATTAAGCAAACCATTAGAAAAAACTCCGCCTAATGGATCTTGCAATTCTACGAGTACTAGTTCAACATGAATGTAAGCTTAATAGATATATGAAGATAAAAAGGTTTGTGCTAAACTATGTATAAAAAATGATTTTATGACTAATTAGTAGTAATATTAGTTTACTGAACAAAGCTTTACATTAAATATATGCAAAAAGAGTTTCAAGTTTTTAATTAGCCATACTTGTGTAATTGGATATTACCAAGCGCAGATATATAACGCAGGGCAAAGTAATTAATAAGAGAAACAAGAGCTAAAAATATCATATGACACCGAGACCTGCAAGGCAATCAAGTATCGGTCTACCACCCACTGGATCACTGTTACAACTTTAAATTAGTAGTAAATGACTCTTCCCTAACTAGGGCGCCAAAAGGCTTCAACCTTCAACAATATTAAAAATTCAAAGGTCAGAGGCGCGTTGAAAGATTCATCCATCTTCCTGGCCTAGCTCAAAAGTAAAAGCCTGACATTTAAGAAGACTGGGACATCTCATCTGCTTGCCTTGTGAAAAGGGAAAAGTTATGCAGCAGCCTCTGACTCAATCTCTACACTACCTGCAATGTTTGGTCACTGGGAATGCCTACCGAACCAACCTTTTTTTTATCCAGAAACAAGTACAATTTTTCCCAAAGAGAACAGATTCAGCACCCCTTAACACCGAACATTTTGCTTGCATCAGGGGCACGGACACTACAGAATAGTGTTATGTTAAAGATCAACAAAGTGGATAGCTTAACAAACTTGTGGGTAAACTCCCCCGTGGAATTCCGGGTTCTATAGTTTACCTTTTTATATACAACTTTTGTTCTATTATGGAATTTACTAAATTTTTTTTTTTATAGAAAACATTTAAGATGAGCTTTTCTTTGTGATAAAAGTTATATTTAAATATCATTACCCAAACCCCTTTTCAAGGATTTGGACAAATCACGTAATCTTTAGAAGCCCCATTGATCGCAAGGCGGGTATAACCCCAAACACTGGAGGACCCAGAGTTTTTAGCTTCAGAGATGGGCCAATGCAAATTCTGCCATGATAGACCCATGGCCTGTCCACCCCTAATCAGCTAGCTATTGACATTTCCAAAGCCTCTTACTATGGTAACTTAAAACCCCAAAAGTATATCATCATATGGTTTTGAACAAATTTTATGCAGACCACCTGTACTTCAACTAGTCTGTCTCTCTAAATTGTCGTCCTGCAAACACCATTTCCTTCAGAGGTATTACAAGTTACAACAGCCCCAGCTATAGATTTGATGTTGCTTTCAAGTTTTTATGCTCTCCAACTTATATCGCAAGGATTTTACTACAATAATTATAAACGGGAATCTTAAATAAGCAGGATCTTGGCACAGAGAGGAATGATTAATGTGGAAAAATTATGAGACCAGAATATAGCAAATTACTGATTCAAACCTCAAAAAGAGTCTGAGATGAACCCATCAAAGAACTAGGACTGGAACTAACCAAAAGTATACAGGATGATTTCAGCAGAATGTTCGATGCATATAAACCTCTGGGTTGCTAAGTTTGTTCAAAGCAAAACCAACAAGCATATGCTCAAGCACTGGTCACATGGAACTTGATGCCTATAAACTGCAATTTCTTTATGTTTTCTTCTGCTTGGAACCATTATTAGCTTGTGGCTTTAGCCCTAAACTAGGAAAAGACGACAAGACGAGACAACTCATGTGAAAGAGACCGTATAGAGGGCCATAGCCCCCACCGGCACAACTGGAAAACGACGTCGTACAAAGACGCCGGGATTTTCATCGGTGATCAAGCTCGTAATTAGGGCAAAATTCATTGGCATCATTAACGGAACAATAGAACCAGAATCGGGAGAGAATACAAACCAAATAGCCGCGAAAGTGCGCCTGAATCCTAACCGCAGCCCACTCCCCGCTTGCGCCGCCGACATAAGCGGCGGAGGTAGCAGCTGTGCACCGCCCGCTGCTGGTCATCCGCACCACGGCCGCAGCCGCTTGAGCGGCCGCCACAGCGGCCTCAGCGACCGCAGCAGTGGCCGCGGCCACCGCGATCGCGTGCTTGTTCGGGTCGCCGGCGCCAACGTCGGCGTACGCCGGGGCCGGAGGCGGTACAATCCTGGAGTCTGCTTCTTTGTGTGACTTGAAGCTCCAGCGCCTCTTCGGAGGTTTCGACCCGGACGGCGGCGCCGAGTCGTCCTTCTTCAGGCCGAGGAGGCCTCGGAACCACCGGACCGCTCGGCCCATGGATCAGTTCCAGTAACTGGAGGAGAAACTGGCGAAGGATTCTGGCTCTGGGTCTGGGCCGAGCATTTGCAGAGAGGATGAGGGGAAGCGAGAGTGCGAGAGACGAAGATGACGATCACAGAGATAAATAGTTGTATATATATACACGCACGCACACAGTTGAATGGCAAACCCGGGAAAATACATATTTTATTAAATACTGACGGGCTTAATGTAAAAAATGAAAATAGTGTAGGAAATTCCAACTTTGCCCTCTTGTGAGCTGTAAAATGGCCTCAATTAGAGTCGGAATTGACCATAGTTTCTGAGATTTTTTTTATTTTTATTGGTAATTAATTTGTATTACTATATGTAACAAAATATAATATACTTAATACCTTAATTTTAGATTATTTAATTATAATCTTAAATTATACATTATATTTATAATAAAAAATCAATTTAGGTGCCTTCATACACCAATACAATATTATCCTCTTGAATTTTAAATATGATATATTAAATATTTAATATTTATAATTTATACTATTTAAATTAATTTAAAATAATACATGAGTTACACACAATATGAGTATGAAATAAGAAAAATTGACCAAATCAATCATTCTTCTTGTTTTCTCCCTTTGCCTTCAACCATTATCTTTGATCTTGTCTCTTGTTTCTTAACGACTCAAACAGAAAGATCGAGTCTTCTGTTAATTGTTGCTTTTTCAACTAATCCCAATAATTACAAACAAGATGAATTAAAATAAAGAAAAATATAAGAAATGGAGAATATAAGAAGAATCGACCAAATCAATACAAGTTTGACAAAAAATATAATAACTAAATATTTAAAAAATAAGATAAGAAAGTAAATGAATTGGAAGACAAGAACTTAAATGTACAACCCCTTGAACATTCCTAATTAATGAGGGCAGCCACCCACTTTGATTATCACATTAACTTTCCAGTTGATTGGCAAAATTGGAAAATCCTTGACTGGTAACACCACCATTACGTTTGCTTATATTTTTAATAGATTAATATAATTATTTTTTAAAATTAAGCATATATTAAAATATAAAAATCATATTTTCATATATAATTATAATACATATATCTATAAATAGTATGAGGTTGGGTTAGAGCGAGCGAGATAAGGAGATTAGGTTAAAATATTAATACCATTTCTATCTCGATTTTGATTATTTTTAATTGAAAAATATTCGAATTTAACTCTAATATCGATCAAAACACTTATTAATTCTCGCCTCAACCCCAACTATTTTTAGTTAAGAAATATTCGGACCGTTTTGACAATCCTAAAAACTAGGGGAATGATTGAATTGGACGAAATAAAGTAAAGATAAATCATTAATTATGATGGAAAATAAAGTAAATATAAAAATAATATGTTAACATTCTAATTTAATATTTTTTATAATACTTATATATTTATATATTATAATACACATCGCATTAATATAAATAATAATAACCAAAGTAGTCAAATTGCTCAAACTAAATAAATTGAATCTGTATCAAAATAAAATCAAATTAACTGAATACATTTTTAAATTGAAAAATTAAATAAAAATCAAAAAATAAACTGATTAAAAAAATAAAAACGATATCATTTTTGATAATTCGTCCAATTTAGTTATTTTAATTTTTTTAAATATAAATATCATATAAAACTAAAATAATCAAAATTATCAAAGTTAAAAATAAAACTAAATTAACCTATAATTTGAATCGAATTAAACAAACAATTTTAATCGATTTGATTCAACTATATTGATTTAATCAAAATGTTATTCACTCTTAATTAAAATTAAAAATATTTAAATAGTACTTTGGTAAAATCTATATATAGTTATGGACAAAAATAGGTAAATAAATGAATAAATATAATTTCCAAAGGGAGGTTTAGGGGGGAGGGACAACCGATGAAAAGGGTGGGGGGAAAGGAAAGAACCGGCCATGTGATCCGTCTTGGAATCTCTCAGAGATCTTCTTCCCTCCCACTTCATGTATCGAACGAATATCGATCATATAAAATGCATATTTCATTTGTCCAGTCTGAAGACATGACCCCACCAGCTGTAACTTTTGGAATTTACGGCTCTGGTTAAAGGTGAAAACTCAATTGTCTCATGTCACGGACGCAAATATTTGTACACGTCAGCATTTTCCTTTTTTTTATTTAAAAAAAAGCATAAATACTGCCATATTAACTTTAAAAATTATATTATTTGACTTTATGTTAAATATTGGGCAAACTTATACTGTTGTGCATGTACCTTTATGTTTTTTGTTTTTTAGTATCGTTGCTTGAATATTTTATTATTTTAATTATATTTTTTAATTAATTTAATTATTATATTTTAATATTTTTTATATAATAATTTATTTTTTTTATTATTTTAATTATATTCTTGTATTTATATTTTTGAGTTAATTTAACTCGTATATTTTGAAGTGAACAAAATATGATATATAATTTGTTATCTTTATTTATTTATTTTTTTACACATAAAAATACATAAGTTAAATTGAATAAAAAATATAAATTTATGGGTGTAATTGAAATAATTAAAAATTTGAATTATCACATAAAAAAGAAGTAAAAAATTAATTTAAAAATTAAATTCAATGATATAATTAAAATAATAAAAAATTTTAAATGATTATAAAAAAAATGTGAATGTTAAGGGATTGAAATATTATATTATATTCAACTTACGATAGCGAGATATTTGATTGCCTTGAAACTAACCCCCATTGAACCCTCTCATGAACTAATTCAGCTTTGCATTTCTTACACATGTGAAACAAACATGACTGCCCTGGAACTCAACCAAAATAATGTCACTTTCATACTTTTAAGTCAATATGAAATTCTAGAGATGACTTATAGATGGATCGATGAGAAGAATGTAGAATGTTATTACTTTTAACTTATTTTTTGAGATTTTTATGTACCTCTCGAGTTGAGATTCGTGATAAAGATTACAACGAGAATTAGTCAATCTCGTCCATATCACATAAAATTAGTTATTTTTTCTTGATTTCATGAGTAATTTAGATTGAAATTAGTGAGGGAGAATGAAATTTAGAGGTTGTTCTCTTCGTATTTCACTTTTTAGTTTTGAGTTTTGAATTTATTTTTAATTTTGTGTTTTAAATACTTATTTTGAGATTGTTAAAAATGTATTTTTTTTTGCCTATAACATTTTTTACGTTTTGAAAATTTTGAGCATATTTATTTGTGATGAAAATAAATAAAATAATTTTTTATTATTTAAAAAAAACTCAAAACAATTTAAAAATAACAAAAAAAATAAAAAAAGAAACTTATTGTCTTTAATTCATGAAAATCAAGACATATGACATCTAGAACTTGTCCTTTATTAATTCCCTTTGAGTGAGAGTTTATTAAGTAGGTGCTTTAAGATTTTTTTTTGAAATGCTAATATCTTTGATTATGTGAGAAAGATAAATTATAGACGTAAAATTTTATCTCATTACGTTAGAGGTGTCAAAGGGGCCGGGTGGCCCGCGCCCGGGACGGGCCTGGCTTTGGCTCAGCCCGTTACTGTTCAAACGGGCCGGGACGAGCCCAGCCCCTATAGGGGGCCGGGCCGGGCCAAAGAAATTGGGCCCACGGCCCGGCCCAGCCCATGGCCCTGTTGGGCCGGGCCCATGAGGCCCTTATGGGCCAGTTAGGCCCTTACTATTTTTTTTTTAATTTTGTTATTCTTTAGTAATTATTGATATTGGATACTAAAAAAATTTAATTTCGCAATATATATAAATAATAACTATTAATTTATTTAAAATTTTTAAGTTAATTTTTTTATATATTTAAATTATAAATAAACATGCTCCTTTTTATATGTACATTATTTTTCATATCAATTCACGAGAAAATTTATAAGGCATATAAAATTTTGAAATATAAAATGATGAAATAATATTTAAAACTTAAGATAGAAAATATTTTAAGAAGAAAAAAATTGATTTTTATATATGTATTATTTTGATATTTATATATGTATATGTTACATGTATTATTTTTAAAAAAAATATTTAAAAAAAAGGAAAAAAGGGCCTGGCCCATCAGGCTTAGCCCTATGGGCTAAGGGCCCGGCCCGGCCCCTTTGTAAGGGGGCCGTGGGCCGGGCCGGGCCCTATCAATGGCAAAAGGGCCTAGACCCAGCCTGACCCTTTTAAAAGTCCGTGGGCCAGGCTGGGCCGACCCTTTTGACATCTCTATATTACGTAAGAGAAGATTTGAACTTGTGTTTTATTGAATTAACACCGACATAACACTCATCTTTACCAACTCACCTATATTTAGGAACAAAGTATTTTAATTTTTTTTTTAAATAATTATTCTTACACGATTCTCAGTGCCCTCGACTTAAAAATCTCTTTTGATGGCTATTCTCTATTCATAATTGGGCCTTTTTTTTTTTTTTTTTCCCAGTTGCTTTATCTTCAATGTTTCGGAAAGTAATATATATCCGGTCGTAATCTGAATAATTTTCAACGTAACAGTAACAACAGGAGGTCATTGGAGAGGACGAGGAGTAAGTAAACTAATGGTACCGACAGTCAACAACCCTTTACAAGCAGTCAAACATGGCATTAGTTTAAGTCCACGCATGTTCAACGGCGGCAGGTACGTACGGGTCGTCTCGTCAACAAAACACGCTTTGCCTCCCCCTGCCCGCTTCCTTCACGTTCCACGCCTATCGCCATTCCTTCCCTCCTCCATTCACACATGGATTCACGGAATCATTTGCAATCTTAACTTGTATTTTAAATTAATATTGTGATATTAATAGCACTTAAAAGTAGATTACCGCATGCATTGCCTATAGTGGCAGAGGTGGCGCTGTCACAAAAAGGAGTGGGCTGGCTTGCTTGCTGGCTGGCTGGCTTCCTTCCTTCATACGGCAGGCAATGCATTACCATTTTCATTGATAAGACCATACGCTTCAGACTATATTACAGAGTCTACAGTCTGCTATAAGAATAACTTAAACAGCCCTCAAATCACTGTCACTCGCACTCTCACTGCCTCAGTGCATTGGAACCCACCAGACCAGACATCATTACATAATTCACATTACAAGCTGCTATGGATTTCCCATATATTCCTCGGGAAGTTCCACTTCTACCACATCCCACAATGCAGATGTTCCCTCTGAGCTCAGACATGGGCCAAATGCATAATTACACACTTAAATTTTTATGTTTTTTTAATATTATGGCACCCTTAACTTATTTACATCTTGGTTTGAAATCTCTACAAATTCCAATTCTCTTTCGGTTCAATTTGAGACCGAATGAACACCCTTACGCCGAAAATCACCTTAAAACTTCACCCAGATAACCAAAATCACAAAAACTGTTATTGGTAATACTGAATTGTTTTTCTGTAAAACAACTTGGTACAAAAGAACTGAAAAAAAAAAAATTATTAACATCTCATGATACAGACTTTCCACTTCCACCTATCTTTATAACTGATGAAAGATAGTAACTTGAAGAAGAAAAGCAAAGCTGATGGATGAACAGAGAACAACATTAAGATTATAAGATGGTGGAGAGAAGATGGGGCCAAAAAAACCAACCAAAGCATGCATGCAAATGCAAGTTCTATGAATCAATGCAAGTAAAAGAGAGAAAACAAGTGAATGAATTCTAATGCCTAGAGCTCTGCCAATTATGGCTTCTTCAAGTTACCCACCATAAACCAGAATGAGATCGACGAGGCAACGAGTCTATTGAAGGCTCTCAGTCTCAGATCCTCCTAATGGCAGCTCCAACTGTCTGGATTAAGTCTGTCATTCTCGGGATTAAGTCCTCAAAGGACGGACGATTTCCAGGGTTGCTGGAGAAACAAGACAGTTTAGTTTCAGTATAGCAAGATGGCGAGCGAACTGAAACAATCTGTAGCAGATAACACCACCTTTGCCAACAGTCTCGGATGATGGCTGAAACTCCGGGATCCAGGCTGTCCGGCAGGTCTAACCTCCGGTCCATGAAGCCGACAACTCCAACAACCTTTCAGATGAAGGTTGTCAGTGGTTCTTCCAGTTGGGATTATACTTTCGCATGTCAAGGGGAGAGAGGGTTACCTGTATGGGATTCAGGTGGTTCCATGGAATAGATTCGGTCATTAGTTCCCACAGGATGACGCCGAAACTGAAGACATCAGATCTGTTTTCAGGCACAGAAGAAGGAAGTCCTAGGCAATCAGCATGCGAGTTATCAAAATTTGGCACCATTTTCTTGGGCCGATTGGAGCGAATGGAACAATGTTACTAGAAGAAAATGGTGCTTTCGAACAAATATAGTTCCAAAATACTTGGAATTGACAAAAAAATATTGGATTCGTATGCAGAGAGGGAGATTACTTCTCGTTTGAAGGGTCATTTCTCAACACTTCAGGTGCCATCCACTGAGGCTGCATTTGACATAACAAGTCAAGTCTATATATATATATATATATACATACGCATCACACCACATGATAACAAATTAGAGCATAATAAGCATAAATGTTATTGAATTTGAAGGGTGTTTCTTTTGTCCCGGACAAGAAAAACCAGAAGGATAAAAGAAAAGATCTTTACGGTTCCTCTTCCAGATTTTGTTGTTAAGAAAGTGGCATTCTTCAACCTCGACAAGCCAAAGTCTCCAACCTGGCAAATCATCATCATCATCACAAGCGTCAATCCACTAGGGGGAAAAGCTGCGATCTGAAATTTGTTGACTTGGGCAGTAGTAGTTTACAATCATTGAAAGACATTTCCCAACACACATTACCTTAACGGTCCAGTTTTTGTCGACAAGAAGGTTTGAAGACTTCAAGTCTCTATGTACTATTGGTGGGTTCCTGTGATGCAAATAATTCATGCCCCTCGCCTGCAGGCAAAGAGAAATGTGAAACGAGATTGTCCTACCCACATACCAATTACATTCACACATTCAAAGACAAAGAGAGAGAGAAGAGGCATACAACATCGAGAGCCATCCTCAGACGCCGTCTGATGTCCAATGATTGATTGTTCTTGTGAAGTGTTTTGAAAAGGCTTCCCCTGAAAATAGAAACAAATATTGTGTGTGAAGCAACCAGCTTATTGTCTCCCTACAAAAAGGAAGCATATCTGTTCTAGCATCAACCTGAAGAGATGCTGGAATGAGGATAAAGAAACCAATTATCAAGGATTGAGACTCTGTTGGAAGCAGTTTCATTTGTGGTAAACCCTTTAATGCAAGCAAAAGTCATATATAACATGCATCATTTTGCATTCTTTGGCCAACAAAAATATATCACCTGGGTAAGAACTCTGTAACAATGGCAAGCTTTCCCTTTTCCTGTGAATAAACGGCTCCCATGAACAATAAAACATTCGGATGCCTCAGTCTTCTCATTATGTCAATCTGAAAGGACGAAATTTTGGGATCAGGCACTTCCTGGCAGTAGCAACCATAAAACAATAGCTGTTTGTTCTGAGCACAATTACCTCTTTTCTGTATTCAAGTAAAGTTCCCTCGCTGTAATCATTCCCAAAATAAACCTTTATGGCAACATCCTGATGAATATGAACAAAAATTACTACAATTCCAAATTTAGATTCTTGTTTTTGTTCAAAATCAAATAAGAATATAAATAAACACGTGACACTTCACAAATGTACCGATCCATTCCAAATTCCATGGTATACAACAGCATATGAACCTGAAAGGAAAGATAAATAAACTTTTAGTGTGAGTTCAAAGACATCATAGCTCTATTAACTATATACTACAACTAGGAAAAAAAAAAATATAATACCTAAGAAACAAAGTGAATTGAAATTTCACAGGAACAACTTACAGCAGAGACAGATCATTTGCACTTACTAATGCATATAAAAGGATGCTTAAAATCATACAGAAATAGATGTTATAGAACATGAATTTCCTACAGTTTACCTTGCCCAATCTCCTTCCGCACATGCAAGTCTTCCCAGCGAATTTCACAATCTACCAGCAGAATTGACTCATTATCACTTCTGCTTGATGAACTTCCATGGCTGCTACATATGCTTCCTCCTAAGCTTGGAAACTGATGAGGATCTTGCTGTTGCTGTACCACATTTTCAAGCTCCACAGCTTTTAGATTCTGTAAATCCAGCTCCAAGTCTTTTGCACCGTGACAATACCCTAATCTATTTAAGTGATCCGCTGCTTTGAGAGCCTCAGAACCATCACTGCACTTTCTTGAAAAGGCTTCAATAGAAGAAACTTCTTCAAAACCTAAGGGCACTTGGCAGCCATTTACAATTGGAATTTTCCTTCGAGCAGCACATGGCGCCTTCCCTGTCTCAGATTTTGCGTTGGTGGAGTAATGGTATGAAGTTGTTGCCTTTACATCTCTAGAAGAACTTGGCTGGACTGTTACTTTATTGCTTATTGGAGTATCAGTCAAACCATATTGTCCCAGGCTCTCATCTTTCTCTTTGCCATGGTTACCAGCCCCCCCAAGGTTCAATTTTGATAATAGCCTTGCCGCCTAGAGTGACCAAAATAAGTACCTTAGCAGGACCGTTAACCAAGGCAAGAATCAAACAAGCAGTAAATACAGAACTCACTCTACTTTCACTTTGATAACATAATCTAATTAACTATGCCTTAATTGATATCAAATTAGCACATTTCTCAGGTAATTAGCATCCTAACAAGTTTTTTCGTACAAATTAAGTTAATCAACTATAGTTTTAGTAATGACTTCACCAACACAAACCCACCATGCTCGTATAATTTTCCACCTTTCTAACTTCAAAATCTCTCCTCAGAATCAGTCTTAAATTTTTTTCCGATGTACATTCCAATTTTTTACAAAGTTGCTTCCCTTAGTTTATTTCTAACTCTTAAAGCAGAAGTTTGACAACTAGAATTATATCCCAATGAGTTCACACCACAAATAATTCTTAAAACTTATATCTGCCAATTAGAATCACGGAAGGCAGCAAAGGAATTTTAAGAAATAAGGGAGATAAGCGATAAGCACATGTTTAGAGGGCTGAGCAAATTCAAATCCAGATTCATCCTTCTGAGAGCTCCCTCCATCACTTGCGCCCTTCCCCATGTGCAGATTGAAACCAAGCTTCCCTGTCTATAACATAAAGATTCTCCTTAAAAATTTATTTTCATTAGACCAGAAATTAGAAGTAAAATTACTGGTGGAAGAAAGACTTACTGTCATTTTGGGTGGCTTCTCTAGTTTTGTGTTTTTGTCATCCACTATTGTCACCTCTTGGTCCTTAGAAAATGTGGATGCATCAGATGTATTGTCTGCACGTCCCCGTGACAAAACTTTGGAGGCCTGAAGTGTACCACACTCATTCACAAACCACAACAAAGAGGAAATTGAAGAAGAAGAAGAAGAAGAAAAATGAGACCCAAATATAAATGGGTAACACATAAGCACCAGATTGGAAACAGACGAGGGAATTGGTGGCTGTGGGTGCCACTGAATTCTTTTCAAGTCTAATCCACGTACTCTAGGTCGGCCATTAACATGATCTTGAAATGTTCTTCGTTTTCCTGAGTTTATCTTATTAAAAACAGCTGCATCACTTGAAACAGTGATAACACCAACAAGCTCACCTTCCTCATACAGAGGGTTCTTTGTCACCATCGCCATAAATATCTCACCGGACCTCTTCTTGAAAGGGAACTGACCTGACCATGATTGACCATGTCTCAACCTTTCAGTGACTTTCTTTGCAGAGGCATAATGCTCTTCATGGACAAGCAGGTCTGTAACCCTTCGTCCAAGTACTTCATAATCCTTATATCCATAGAGTTTTTCAGCTGATCGATTCCTGAAAAGGGAAATTTTCTTCTGCTAATTGTGATCTGTGATCAAATTAAAATTACAAGCACTTTTTAAGAATTATTAGTTCATTTGGAGGCTAATGGTCTTAGGCATTTATTTGTTTTCCTTCAAACGTGCACTCTACCAAGAAAGCTAAACAATGATGGGGATGCAGTGATGCACTTTGTTGAACCATGTATTGGATCTTTGGCAGGTCAAAGAACTTGAAGCTAGTACTGAACTATGACATTTATGCTGAGATCGATGGTATTGAAATTAGACAAATCAAATTTGCAATCTATTTCCTAAATTATGCATGAAAACATTACCTTATATCCAAAATACAACGCCTGTTCTGGTAAAAGGCAATGGCGTAGCCTTTAATTCATTTATCAGTCTTTCACATCTTCAATGTCATAGTTCAATGTGCAACAAATCCAAACAACCATGCAAGAGCCTATCTCATTTCTAGACAATTCACCAACGAATGATTCATTTTCAAAGAAAATAATATATACTTTTTGCATCTCAAGGTTGATCCACATGTCCTGCAGAAATGCAATTTTTTATCTTTCTCCAGATCCATTTTAAGGTACAAGTATCTCTATCTCATCCTCATTTAGGAATTACAAATGAAAGTGATCAATACAGATACAAATAAACTCAAGGATGGTGTTAATTCACAAAAACCCATGACACAACTGAACAAGGGTGACTCACATGTTAGGCTTCAAGTGCCTCTTGAACTCATTCCCACTGGTTTTACTTCTTCATATCTAACAGTCAAATGCACTCTAAAATTATTTAAACACATATAATTGACGAGGAACTGGTGGAGACAAAAAAAAAAAAAAAAAGCTACAAGGAACAAAAGAAGAATTCATATGAACTCACAACGGATCTCAACGCATCGGAATTGGACCTGCGAGGATCTTCAGGGGATAGCAAATGTTAATGCTCCTCAATCCACTCCTACTGTTAGATGGGGCAACATGTTGGTAACAGTATTGATAATATTAATATGTTTGATTAATAAAACAATTTCACATGAGAACCAGAGCTGTCAAATTTTCTTCCTACAATTCCACCTACTGAATGTGAGACACAGACAGAATAACCAAGACAAATGACAGGTCAATGCTAATCAACCATACAACAGGTTTACTGAGCTGTTTAAGACTAACAACTAAACTGGAAAGCCTAGGATGATAAAGAGATCACAGAACCAAAAATGACATTTTAATCTGCCTTCAAGGTCGAAACTTCCATTTTTTACACCAATGAAGATACAAATAGATCTTGGATATGATCATTGAACCTCCAAATTTTTAGATGCCTTCATGGTGCAATTGGATCACTCAATCTAATGATACATCAAGAAAACAGCCCAAGAACTGAAGCTGTTTCTATCAAAAATCTTATCGAATACGAAATTACATAAAAGAGATTGAATGAACTCGTCGTTTTTGCAGCAACTAACTTCTGATGTGAACTATTCTCGAACATGTTCTAAAGATTGATTATTTACTTGAAATTACCCAGTGTACAGAGTTGCATAGCAAAAGTTACTAATCTGTTGACAAATTCCAGTTTTGCCAAACATAAATACAATATTCCCAGACCAAACACCTTAAATTTCAGCATTGAAATTCTTTATGATTTACGCGCTTTAAAGGTACTGAAAAACATTTTGATTGAAGAAAATAAATGCCCCCAAAGTGTTTGACTTTTGTTGAATGCAAAACTTTCATCAAACGAAATTCAAGCACTGACAACAATCAGAAACTGGTAAATCCAATAACAAACCAACAAGTCAATGATGACAAAAACCAACAGAAAGCTGAATTAAGCCAAGTAAAAAATGGGCGGAATCAAATCAATTACCAGTAAATGATCTCTTCAGACGCAACTCTGCAGACATGAACGGCGTGACCCATGCACTCCAACACGTTCCGGTGGAGACTCCCCGGCGAGAACACTCCCGGGACGTAACTCCAGCTGGAAAACGGCGCCACCTCGCCGGAGTTTGACGACCCATCTTCGGTCAGCCCCCTCTCGCCCTGTTCCTTGAGCAGCGTATTAAACTGCTCTCTCAGACTCGCGTGACTCGCCTCCAAACTCTGAAACCGATCCGCCAAAACACGATACACGCCGCCCTGCGTCTCCTCGGCCTCCATGGCGGCAGCGATGTTGGCCGGATTTGCACAAAATGTCATGGGGGGTTTAATTAATGTTCATCAAAGGTGGTGGCCAAAGACTTCTGGAACATGCATCCCCCCTTGTATGCCGCTAGGATAGGATGTCCCAAGGGGTGAGCAAACGATCCAAATCGGATTATCCAAATCTGTATTTTTCTAATGGATTTTGATTTTTTCTCTTATGTTAACTTAATTTTTTTATTATTTTAATTACACAATTAAATTTATATTTTTAAATTAATTTAATCTTTATACTCTTACATATAAAAAAAATAAAATGATCATAAAAAATATAAATTTTATCTTAAAATTATAAAATATATTTATTTATAAAATAATTATTTATTTATTAAAATATTATATTTAAATAGCGTTAACAATTCATATGAAGTGTGATTTGCTAAGAACTTGGAAATTGAGTGATGATATGACTTGTTGATGTAATATATGTGGGTACTTTTTGTCTCATTTTATTGCTGATTTGCCATAGGCTTTATTTTTATGAGTTACCTCCGTTTATTGTATTTTATTTTTAATTAAAATATATTTATTAAGTATTATTCCCAATCTTAGGTATCTAATAAATATATCGTAACTTAAAATATTTTACTGGCCAAAAGAATTGCTTGAGCACCTAAAGTAATATATAATTATTGTATTTTATTTGAAAATAACGTGTATTTAACATGTCTTAATAAGAGTTCTTAAATCAATCATATTTTTATATAAAACTATTCACCTCTAAATTTAGATAAACTTATGACAAAAATATTGTTTAAAGACTTAAATTTGACACTTTTATTAACATTTTGTATTAATATAATACATAATATAAGACAATGATATAGTCTCTAAATTTCATTAATTTTCTATTTACCAATCTACACTCTTAAATTGTTAAATTAGAGATTGAAACAACATAAATTGATCATATAACTAAAATAAATTCAAATCGCTATTACAATTTTTTTAAATTTTTTAATAGATGATAGAAGAGATTTGATTTGAAATAGAAAATATTTGTTTATATATCGCTACGATTATACAAGTAAACATTATGTTTTGATTAGGAACCCTATTGGTGAAGAGTTTTCTTAAAATATCTCATATAACTAAGTTTTAAAATAATTTTATTATTACATTAAGAATCATTTTATTTATAATTTTATCTGAAAAATTAAATTTAAAATAATTATAAGTTAATTATCACCTAACAATTTTTCACTTAAAATTTTTAATATTCTTTGGTAAGATCACCTTTCTGTAATATATATATATATATATATAATATAATGAAGATGATAGATATTGTAATTGATATTAACATAGAAAATAAGGTGGTGAGTGGGATGGGTTAGGTAGTTTGCACTCAACTACAAATTCAAACTCAACTGTGGCACACTCCAGCTAGGCATAGGTCATTGTCAATCAAATGACATCAACCCATACATTATCCACCCCATGTTTCAACCCTTCTCTCAACATAAGTTTTAACACTTTACTTGAAATGAGTTGTAATAACGATAGAAAATGATATTTTAAATGATTGAATTGTTGAGTTAAAAGTTTTATGTTCGAGTTTCTTAAGTTTTAATTTTTTTTATTCGAGTTTCAAATAAATGAATATTAAAAATTCATATCTTTTAAGAGTGAACTTTTTTTTTTATTAATTTTATGAATTTATTAACTTGTATGATAATTTTTCTTTTCTTGCAGTTACAATATGATCAAAATTAAATTGGTAGTCTTATATCATTAATGGAGAATGAGAAAATTGTGAATAAATAAGCTTAGTTTGTGGGTTGGCCCATAGGAGAAGTCAAACTTCAATTTTCAATTTAAAAGCCTTTTAAGCCTACTGTACTTCTATTTGAGTTTGTACCTCTCTAAGCTGAGGATGGAAAATAACGAAATTGGTTGCTTTATCTATGATTATGAGACTGACTTCTCGACTTGCTCCACATGCAACTAATTTGGTCATAGTAAGTAGTAAAAAAAAATAATCAATATAATTGTGATTCTATGTCACCATACTGAAATAGTATTATCATAAACTTTTATTATATATCGATACAAATCTCCCTTCAGTGATCAAAATTGATTTATTTGGGTAGCTTAAGAAATTCCAGTAGTCGTTATCTGTCTCATTTGAATGTAAGCTGTCATGCGCCGAAGTTGTTTGTAAAAATGCCTGCCAGAGACATCACTTCATGTATTTTTTTTTGAATCTTTTGATCTGAGATTTTTCCTCTCTTTGCAGTGCAAGCAATACAGAGAGTACTCAGCAGTGCCTTTGCTTGAATGGCACAGCTCTCAGCCCTGTAAATAACTACTTAACCACAATAGAAGAATATTTTGGTTTTAGGGTTGCTTTTCAGAGAGAGAAATCTCAATAATTCAAAGCAAAAATGTCTTCTTTTTGTGATTTTATTTAGTTTGGGAGGAGGGAAATGGCAGAACTGAAGCCTGTTTGAAGTAATGCAGAGCTATCCACAGAGGTAATAGACGAATAGTCTAATATAACAAGGAGAGTATTATCTACAAACAAGTGAAGTGATCAATGCATAAACATTTACATCTATTGTTACAATTGATTCCTATATTGGCTTTTATTTGTAAACCTTTTACATGATCTTTATTTTCCTTTCTTCCCCCTTTCTTTTTTCATGAACTTGTGTTGAGGTTCGCAGCGAAAATGCTTTTGAGTTACTTCTCACAGTTTAAGGAGAAACAAATCACTGTGACTGCTTCTCCCATTTATCCAGGTTTGAGTGTACTCTGGTTCTGGATGATCATCTCTTTTAGTGCTTCAGGGTACCTGCATTTAGCCATAAAAATGGCTTCACCATGCACCAGCCGGTTTGTCTAAATATAGTTGTTTCTGGACTCTATGCTTTGGTACATTCTTCTCATAGATCTGAATGTGAAAACCATTTGGAAATTGCAGACCAGGAGTGCGGACAATGTCTCCTCCTTTGATTGCTCGCCACCTAACAATCAGATGTAAAGTTGGTTGGTTAGTCTCTTCCTCTCATTCCCTAATGCATTGCTCCTTGGACACTTTGAAATATGGATCTCATTTTACCTGTACTTTGTAACTAGACAGTGGAGAAAAACAACCATTTGGAGTTTGGCAAAATCTGTTCCCACACAAAATCTCATCCCACCACCAAAGGCCATGAAATGTTTGGAGGCGCCATTCAGTTCCATTCCCTGTACGTGACAAAAGTAGAGTTTTCAAGAGTATAAGCAATACGTGACAGGTACTTCCTCAACTGATCAAAGTCGAAAATCCAGTAGCAAATCTGGAGCAATAAACTTACATCCCATCTCCATGGATTGAAGTCGAGAGGATTTTCATATATGGCAGGATTCAAGTGTACAGATGGAGGAGAGATCATAACAGCCCAACCAGCTGGAATGGTGTAGCCTGCATTTATCCCTGAGTTTATATGAAGGTACACGATGGATCGATGTATCTTATTCCTATGAACAAACTCGAACACCATTGCTAGATACTAACCGATTCTTCATATAGATACGAACCTTTGAAGTTGATTTCTTTTAGTGCTTTTCTGAAAATTGCTGGAACTATATTTGTCAGCCTGACTGTTTCATTGATAAACTACAATTTTGCTTTGAAGTTAGCATTGCAGAACCACAGGTGGGAAATTTATCAAAATCACTTATATGGCCTTTGAAAGGAGTAAGTGAAATCTGTTGACCTACCCAGGATGTAAATATCATTGATTTATATTCTTTCCATGTAAGTCCAGAATTTGGATCTTCCCTTCTTCTTAGAATTGCCTCATGCTCCTCCTGGGGGGTATAGAACATGGCAGTTAGGAGGACAATGTAAGACATGATCGAAACAACATATTCTGTTGAAATGTATTGTTTTCACCGACCGTTAGTTCCTTCAGCACCAAAGGATGGTCCAAAAGAAATTTAGCAGCCATAGTTAGAGCTAGGGAAGTTGTCTCAAAGGTGGCAAACAATAGCACAAACATTAAATCCAGAGCAATTGCTTCTGTGAGGATTGTATCTTCCTTGGTAAGCTCTTCAAGGACGTAATCGAAGAAATCACCTTGCTGCTTCCTGGGCTTTGCCCTTCTCTCCTGTAGCATGCTTTTCAGCATCCTCATTGCCTTTTTCCTTCCCTGACCAAAATTAGAAGGTTCAAATTCAACTGTATATCCAGTTCTCCATAAGAGCAACGACAAATTGAAGAGTGAAGATAAAATCTGGGCATTCCCGCAAAGTTTGGAAGATGATTTGTGTGGTCATATACCTGCAAACATTTGTGGTATGATGTCCCAGGGATATCCAGTGGGAAGGAAATTAGTCCTTGAACGAAAGCAACAAAATTCTGCCTCAGATTCTCGGATGACTTCTGTGAATCATAGCTGATGAGTTTCTTTGCAGTCAGGTTGAATATCAACTGCAAACACCAAATTATCGTACGAATTCAATCAAAAAAGGGAGAGTGAATTGCATTTTAATCAGAAGAAAAGGCAGTTGTTAGCCTGAACTTACAATTGCAGTGGCCTCCTTAAGTTCAACATACTCCTGGCTTGACCATCTTCTCAAGTTTCTGCTGGCCGCCTGTTCGACTTCAGGGAGCATCTTTTTCAGGTGCTCCGGACCAAACAAGTTGAGCACCATGTTCTTGAGGTACTTATACATTAACCCATGCAATGAACCCACATTCTGTCTTCCAAAGATCTCTGTGAAGCTCTCTGGATACCAGCTTTGGAACAATCTCCCCTCTTGCTGGAAAACAAAATAACTAAAATCCGGGTCTGTTGATACAATCACTGGCCTTCCTACCAAACTAGTTCGAAATATTGGGCCGTACCTGAAAGTATTCGAACCCAATTGAAAAGGTGAGCAATACAGGTAAAATAACCTTGGAGATGTTGATTTTTGCACTCATTGGACATGTAAATGCTATAGCAATACCTTTTCATCCGTGTCTTAATGAAGGGAGGAATGTCATTTGAGGTGTTGGGTGCAAAAAACTGAAGAGTCTCTCCTACAAGTGGCAAGCCCATTGAACCTGGGGGGAGTTCTCCATTGCATCTGGGATTCCTCCATCTGTATACCCAATGAACTATGCATATAACTGCGAAAGCTACAACGCAAACAGCAACCGACCACCCCATTTCTACTCTTGACGAAAAGATCTTGGGTTGAGGAGAGTTGTAATGCTTGATGGGGTTGCTAGAAATTGAAGCATATGACAGTGGAGGAGAAAAATTGAGGTGGGAAATGGGGATGATGGAAGACTATGAAGAGGAAGTGTTTGCATGTAGCTTGAGTATTTATGAGGAAGGGTCAACAGTTACAATAATAGTGTATTTGAGTCAAAAAGCTGTTCCAAGTAGTTGGAGGTAGAACAGAATAGCCAGGATAATCCATTATATATATTTTGTCAATAGCATCTCTAGATATATATATATATATATATATTAAAAGCCTGGCTAGCATGGTGAGAAAGCCAAAAGGATGATTTGTTTAGTGTACCGATGCAACACCAAATTGGAGGGCCAGAGAACGGCAAGCTGACATTTTCTATGGAGATTTTGCAGAATCATAGTAAAATAAAGCATCTACCAGTGTTGATGCCAAGTAGTTTCTTTCTTTCTTTCTTTCTTTCTTTTATAGACTTAGATATCTTCCTTGATCTTATTAGCTCTTCTCTATCTGTTCAAATTCTTTAATTCTATAAGCCATCTCTGCTATCTTGTCTGCTCTTCTTTCTGTAACTCACCAATGTAGGTAGAACAATTATATGTGCTTTGTTTATTACTGTTCAGTTCTACTCTAGCATGTAGGGTGATTTATGAGCAGATAGGAATTTTGGGATCAACAGTGAGCTCAGAGGTGAGGTGGTCACCAACATTTTGTGGGCGATCTTCTATGAGTTGATTGAGACATGATTAAGATATTTTAGCTATATATAAAAAAGATCGATCGAGATTCTCAACGAGAAGAGTAAATGAAATAGAATAAATATTTAGTAAAAGTAGAGCAAGATTAAGAAAAATTTAGTAGGAAATTTTTAGATATTAATTATGCGAGTTAACAGACTTTATAGAAAATAAAGCCAGACGTAGAAATAATTAGCAAGTAAAAATTTATATAGTCGAATTTATATAATGAGATTAAGATTTGATATTTTGTTTATGCGATCACTTTTTTTTGTTTTCAATACAAAAATAAAAATTTAGCATGGTATTGACTACTTGGATTTTTTTTTTAGTTTTAATTTTATATTTATTCTTTCTCTCACCATCTCTCTACTAGTGGCTCTCCATGACTAGTCTGCAACTCCTTAATGGGTTATAAGCAACTTCTTTATCACAATGGTGTGGGGAGGAGAAAAGTAAATGAAGTGACACTATATTATTTATAAATTCATCCCCATACTTAAAAGATGAGCAGTACTTGATACTATATTTATTTATAAATTTATCTTTATACTTTTTTCAAGAACAATATTTATTTATAAATTTATTCTTATATTTTTTTCAAGAAATAACAAATCACTACATATCATGTATCTTGTTAGTCATAACATGTCACGTGCCCTTCCTGTCAACATGTAACATGTGGCTTGCTTGGCCCTTTGCTACCAGAAGAAACTGTCTATTCTTTCAAAGTCTAAAAATCTAGAAGAATGATATTGCTAAGAATCTTGCTCAACCTTTAGGAGTTCAACCTATATAAAGTATTGTATTTAAGTGAAGCTTCAAAGGGCAGCATTTTGTGAAAGGGTAGGAGGGTCTTTTGACAACCTTTATGATTGCCTAAAACGGCAGCGTTTTGGGTCTTGAGTGGAGGGCCAAAACGGCAACCGCCTTTACTGTTTCATTTGGCATGCTTTTCTTTGTCTTTTAGCCTGCCTCTTCCCCGATCGTCGATGCTCTGTTGTGCCTATATACGATGCAATCTACATCGCTTGTGTCTTCTTTATATCACCTACCGTCGTCTCGAGATGGTAAGCAAGACAACCTTCGATTATCTGCTTCATTTAGGGTTTGTTCAATCATTCTCTGGTTTATTCTTTTTGTATAGATGATTCATTCATTTTCTCTCTAAGGTGTAAACCTCTAATCTGTAGCCTGTGGTTGTGTGGCTAATTTAATTTGAGAGTCAGTTTTGTACAGTGAGATCAGAGAGTGTTTTGTATGTAATCCAAGGCTGTAAAACAGATTTTCTCCCAATAGTGCAGTGAACTTCCTTTGCCGGAGCTCAACGTGGACGTAGCTCTCTTTAACGGGTGAACCACAGTAAAGTTGCTTGTGTTCTTTGTTTTAATTTGTTTTAAGTTTATGTATATGATTCTATCCATTCATTCGTATATGAAATCGGTCTGTTTATTTACTTTATAAATGGTTGATTTAGGGTTGAGCTTCGTCTCATCCCAACATAAAGAGTAAGATTTCTATAGATAACATATTTAACATCTATTTCTAAAGACTTATTAGTAGTATTCACTTTAACTACTTCTTGAAAACTAATTAACTTAATCATCTAAGGCTAGAGCGAGGGATAAAAGAAAAAAAAATTGATATCTCATTTGATGTAAGGGTTTATGATTCTTTTAACACCTTGTGTGCAAGTCATTAATGTAGTCAAAATAACATTTTGTTTAATTCCTCCAAATATTGCTTATCTTTAAAGGGTGTTGAGATTCTCTCTCTCTCTCTCTCAAATGCATGTTTAATACTGCAGATTTGATGGATTTTCTAATCTTGTGACACACTCAATATTGTTTTCTGCATTTAATGTGTGAAATCCACTCAAATAACACATACAAGCACTAGAGAAGAGATAAAGTTACCCCCTCTTCCCATGATTTGCTTCTTCTCATAGTTTTGAATCTTTAATGTTCCAAAAATATTGTTTAGACATTTAAATTTGATATTTTTATTAATATTTTATATTAATTTTTGTATAAACTATTAATAAAAATATCAAATTTAAGTATTTGAATAATATTTAAAGAATTAAAATTACTAAAATAAATTTTATACACATTTTGCTTAATTGCTAGGCATATAAGGCTCCCTTAAGGGTTGCAAACGGAGAATCATAATCCTTCGCTCTAACTATTAAGTTTCGCTTGATGAAACTAGTTATTGAACGATTTTTTGATACACTCAAATATTATTTATGCAATTAACAATATATACTTGTTAAATCTTAAAAACTAAATAATGAAAGATCATTGACTTTTATTTTATGTTTTAAAACAAAGCCATGTATATGAGAGTGTTCACAAAATTAGTTGTCATGGAGTCTAATTTTCCTTTCCTTTCATGTCACATAAAGGGTGAGGACTCTTGATTTGTATAAAATAAGGATTTTGTTTGGATAATTTATTGGGTTCAATTCCAAGAATTCCTTAGTACTTTATAGGTAGAACAAAATTGGCTCCACCTGTATGGATAAAAATTGAGGAAGTCCATGAATTCTCAAACTTAATACTTTATAGGTAACATTTAACATATAATATTTATTAAATTAATTAAAATTTAACACATCATTTGAATTTAAAAATCCGTTAAATTCTCCCATCATTACCAATTAATAATTTCTTCTAACATGTCAAGCTATGAAACTCATTATACAGACTCCTCAAGATAGTGTAGACGATCCACTGCACATATTTAAAAGTTTAAAATACCGCAAAATTATAACTTCAATTTTATCTCCATATGAAATTATGTAATTGTCCATATCTATATGAAGGGTCAGGGCCCAAACTTCAATTCATGATGAATTTATCTATATATTTAAGTCAAAAAAAAACTAACTAGCTTTAAGTGCTTGAAGATTTGCCCATTCTACGATCAAACAAATCACCAAGTCTCATGTCTTTAGCTTTTCAAAGTAGTGAGATCTTTCATTTTCTACTACTTGGAATTGATTTTAAAGCTTCCCACCATGCATAGTCAAACTTAAATTTCCCATGCCCTCAATTGAGGATATACCTTTGAAGTTTAATTATTTAATTCAACCATTCTTAAATTTTAAAATTAGTTTAATTAATTTTTATTTTTTTTAAAACACAAGGCTAATGGTAATTTAACTTCCGAGCAAGGGCTGAAAGTAATGATAAGGTCATTCCTTTGTAAAGCGAAGGTCGTGGATTCAAGTTGTAAAGATGACCTCTTTATTAAACAAAATAAATATTCCATATAAAACAACTCTCCTTCGATCATTTACACGGGGATACCTTATGAATAATTTAGTTTTTGCATGCATATTGTAGCTTAGTTGGCTTAAACATAAATTCTCGCATTTAATTTTGTGTGACAAGTAAACAAGTAGGGGATTAATGTAAAGCAATTAGCTTGATATGGTCAGGTCAACCATGATCTAGGGATGTTGCAAATATGGCCTAGGAACCATGAACCTAGTAGCTTAGGTTGTAAAATGCCAATAAACAAAACACTGATTGAGCCTTGTTGAAACAAGCCATCTCCTAACTTAATGCACACTACATAGAATCCTTATCCCAGTTGGCAAGTAACTGCAGATGACTTTGTTCCCAATGGCAGCCAAACCCCAATCTCTCTCCTCTCTCTCTCTCTCTCTCTCTCGATATATATATATATATATATATACACACACACACACACAAAACTAGGACTAGTTTAATAAGTAACTGGCAAATACACTCTGAACAAGATGGATTGTTCAACAGTTCAACCCTCAACAGATGATTCCAAAGGTTTCAGCTAACTCTACTAGTTTGACTTGAACAAAGCAGTCTGGTTTATTATTATCATAACAAAGTTCCCAGACGGACTCAATTGACGGCCACAATGTCAAAATAAAGATCTCTACAACTTGATAGAAATGGGATAATGAGAAGAATCTTACAACTAAGCCAAGCCTGGAACTAGCAAGTCATGGCCCAGTTCTGTAGTGCTTTGTATGCATCTTCATTAAGCAGCAAGCAGATTCTACCTACACAAGACCCAAAACCATCAGAGGGAGTTCCAAGAGTGATTTTACCAAAGTACAGTATGAGAGTAGCGTAGTAAAAGATGTGCATGTGGATTTACTCGGCAATGAAACATCAATCACAATCAATGATTCAGCCAAATACCTAGATCAGTTGGGTAACGTATAACATTTTCCAGAAAGATAATCTCAGAGAAATACAAGCACATCCCGGAAAATGAGGGATAGATACTAAAAGCAAAACTGATATTCTATTTTCTGCACTAAATCCATCAGGACACTCAACTATTAGACTGAAGAACCATAAAAATCTTGCCTGGCATTGCCAATAACCCTTTATATTTTATATCAAGAACACGTACAAAAGATAATCAAGAATCTATTTCAATTTTTGGTAAGGTCAGGAGGACCATATTTCAAGTGGCTGCCTCCAAGTTTTTTCTGCTGTAGCAGCCTCCATCACAGCAAGCCAAAGCAAACCATCATAAAAAGCTCCTTTGCATGTTCTAGACAATCCATAATCTCAAGTACTCGTGGCTGATAACTTCCTTATCTTCCTGTCATGATTTAGCATGGTACCCACACTCTCCACCACCAAAATAATCTGCACAATAAACCAGAACAAACCATGAGGACAGCAAGACCCCTAGTTATTTCATAGGTTAATGCAAGCAATGCATGAGAATCATTGTTATGCTCAGTCCAACAGTATCTCCATGAAAGATGGAAAACATCTTAAATGCTCCACATTACTTGGTTTCTGCTTTCTCAGTACCAAATATACTGTAAACTTCTGCCTCCTTTATTCCCACTACCTCATAAGCTGACAGTTCCCTTCCCTTTTCTAAAGGAAAATGCTATTCGTACATCATTGTGTACACCTTGGGCTACACAATGATGTATCAATGTCTAAAATGCCTTCACCCAAGGCGGTGAGACGCAATGAGGCGTGGGGTATTTATGTCATTTATGTGCCTTGTGTAGCCCAAAGTGTACATAAATGATGTACAAATAGCATGACCCTTCCAATTTAGATTGGTTTGATCAAAAAGTACAGTGAAAAGGAATAGAATCACGGGACAGACATCTGCAGTTCACATTTGGGCAAATACAACTGACTCTGGAAGTAGAACGTGAATCAATTTCTGTTATTCAGATTCTATATTTCAATGTATATATATACATACACATTCATAGAGAAATCAAGATGCTAAATCAGCATAATTTTCTATGGTGTTCTACATTTGCAAATAAGTCAGCATAATTTCTAGTCTCGGTCAACAGTGTAACCCTCTGCACCTGACCCTCATTAGACTGAGCATGAGTACAAGGTGTGAATGCAGGAATAAAAGAGAAGTGCTTTAGCCTAGTCAAAGTCCACACCTGATGCAACTATATGTGGATACAGGGAAGATAAACTAGTTACATGATTATCATAAATCAATTAATAGATAAACAATTATCAAGAGCAATCTCTTCTTGTTTAAGATTTTGGGCAAGAAACTTCCACAGAAAGCGACTTTGAGCCAATTTTCACCCAAAAAAATTTGTCAAAAATGAATTGCAAAATCAAAAACACCAGCAAACAGAAATACTCAAAAAATTGGAAGGACCCCATCTTGTTCAAGTATTTGAAGGAATATATACTCATCAAGAATAACCAGAGATAGACCTGCTCTATCAGTAAGGAAAACCACTATCAAATAAGACATAAGCATTTTAATTGATTCCAACAACAAAGTTAACCTTTACACCTGAACCTGGTTGGGAAAAAAAAAAATAAAGGTTCAATTTTAAAACAGACATGCGAAGTTTGAAATTATTCTGTGTCCACAGTCTCTGAACTTCACTCGCAAATTTTGATCTCATTGAACCTTGAGGAGTTACTAAATCATCATCGGAAGTTATCTTCTCAACATAAACTTACTACCATACCCAAAATAATATAAGGTGGGAGCAGAATTTTTTAGAAAGGGTCAACATTTTAAAATAAACAAACCTGCAAGCAAGCGTAAGCCATTGCAGTAGCATAATAGAAGTTTGCATTGCCGGTACCCTGCAAATTTCACTCTGTAAGTCATGGGATCCAAGACGATACTTTTACATGGGTAACCATGTGTAAACAAAGAAGTAAAAACATACCCTCCATATCCACAGGTTGTGCATCACAGGGCTAAGGAGAGAAACACCCACATATCCACAAAAGAGGAAAAAGGAGAACTGCAAATCTGCAAGGCATTGTGGGTAGAAATTCTAAGATGCCAATACATTAAAATCCATGACAAACAAACCTGGTGCAACTAACTTGCCTGCTAGTTCATTGACAAATAAGCCCAACAAACCAAGGTACAAAGCCGAATCTCCAACCTGATCCATTTGGAATATCCAAAGAAAAATAAGCCACAATATTGTATTTGGTTTATCCGGTATGGTGAAAAGGGAGATTCAACCACTAAGTTACTGTTCTTATAGGTTTTCAGCCCCCCCACCCCCTGGCAGATAAGTAAGAATGTTCTTATAGCTTGACCTAATGATTAATAAGATAAATATTTTCATAATTAGCAAATTCCTGATTTCATTTACAAATTTCCAGGAAGTTCATATTTGCACTCTCTCTTTTAGCTAGCTATCAGCTGTGCAAGACAATAGATGGCAAAGAAGAAAGTCTTACCATATTAATATCAAAATATCCAGAACCAAAGGTTAAGTAATTTAGCATCTTGAGAAAAAATCAACCAAGGATTTTGGAGAACTGGACTTCTCAAAACTCTTTTTGAATATTATATTGGATTACTGATGTGACTCCAATTGTTGTTGCGCCTTCTAACCTCACTACCTCAGGTTGTAATTGCAATCAGATTACATCTACAATATCCTTTAACATCTTGACTCCAGTTAATACAAAAGGTAGACACCCATAGTAACCCAGCATCTGAAATAAACAGGCAGTTGAGAAACACCAAAAACATGGAAGCTTACAGAAACTAAGGCAAGACAACACATTTTGTTTAATAATCTCAATTATAGCCTTGGCTATGGATTGGCAAAGATCACTGTTCATCAGAGATGACACAAACTCCTCAACTTTTTTTCCTTCTAAATTTTCTTTATATTAGTTTGGGAAATGAAATGAAAGTGTGCATTCTCCAGTCACATATGTTACTGGATTTTGACAAAAGCATATCTTTATCTGTTAGGTAGACAAATATTATCTGAAGATCCTTAACAGGCATGCATGAAGAATAAATTTTACATCAAGTGCAATGGAGAAAAATAGATCAAGGACTATTTTTCTACTAATCACACAAACAACTCACTTAGTGAAAGTCAATCAGGAACGGAAAGATGAGAACTTACAGAAGGGTACGATTTGAGCATTGAGGAGATTGATATATACACAAAAGCCAGAAAGCAAGGCCTGTGGTTCAGCCGTATGGCTAATGGCAATATCATGAACAGAATATTTAAATGGAACACTATCAGAAAGAAATTCCTGAAAAAATTAAAAACTTCTGCAAAGAAGTACCTGCATTTAAGTATATAGATCATAACAGTGAAAAACCTCAAAATATTGAACTGGATACTTCACACACAACAAACCCCACAAGGAACTTTTCACTTACCACAAAACACCGATATTTGGAGACAAATCTTCCACTGTCAAAATAAACCCATAAGTTCTGCACAATTTATCCATGCAAAACACCAACTATAAATATGACTAGCAAAATCATTAGATAAATAGCCAAATTAAGTCACTCTTTGAAGCAGATAACAAGGAAATTGGAAAAGAAAAAACAACAAAATGCAATTATATAGTAATTAGTAGATGCTGTTTCACTAGCCCCACATAACTTCATAAAACTAACATTTCGGGATAGTCCACACAGAATCAACCTTGTACAAAGTAAATTAATGTTTATGATACCTAGGTGCTAATTTGCAAAAATCTGACACATGGAAAGAAAGAAAAAGGTTTCCATCCCAATTGCTTGCACATGTGGATGAGCATTGTTGACAGAAAAATAATAGGCGTCTTATGTATTTCATACAAAGGGTAAATGGGTTATAGATGGAAAATGGAATTAGGTTACATATGTATTCATCATGGATATGTGTTGTGGGTTGGTTCAAAATTAGAGATACGATCAACTCAGTAACAAAAATCACTTTCCATAGAGACAGTTAACTTCCTCTGCAAAGGCTTAAAATAAAGTCGAGTCATAACTGGAATGCAACAACATATCAAGCCTTTATCCGACTATGTGGGGCAAATCATAACTGAATATCACTTTAAAACTGGAAAAAAAAAAATTACTTTCAGCAAAGTGACAGGTTCAACTTCTAAACAACTTTCTAATGGAGTCGCCAGATAAGAAATATACTTCTGGAACAAGGGCACCATTATCAGGTAGTTAGCTACCAAGCTATAACGTTCATCAAGCTAAAGCAAAAAGATAATGAGAAAAATAAGCATGCGATTTCAAACTGCAAATTCTTAGAGATTACAACCAGATATAATGATGTGAGATTTTTACCTCTTAAACATCTCCCGAAGACCTCCATACTGTTTAACAGAAATTCCACATAGAACTAACACATAAAATGCCCACATAGATGCCCACAAGAAGAAATACACAACTTTTTTCCATGAGAAATAAATTGTTTCAAGTTGTTGACTTGTCAGATCCTTGTGTTGACAGGAGGTATCACTTGAAGAATTATCTCCAAATTTACAGGAGTTCACTTGCAGGAACAACTTCCTAGGGGGAGTATCTGGACCATAACCTAATAAAAATATCACCTGGAAAATAAAAGTTATCAAATTACAGAATTGGTGTCCATGGGTGAGCAAACAGAATTTAATCCAGAATTTTTACTACTGTCTTGACCTACATGCTGCATGAAGAACCTACTGTCCCTTACAAGCAAAAGAGGAATGGAACACATACCGGTACGATCAAAATTGCAGGATAAAGGGATAAATGTGTAGCTATGACCCATCCAAAAGCAGCCAAAGGAATTTTTTCTGCAATTGATCAGGACAGGGAATGAATAATGCCTTTACAGGCAAATGTCCAATGGTAACCACAACCAGAGTTTTAAACAAGCATTTGCCCGTCAATATCTCAGTCACAATAATATTAATTAAGTAGCATATATTAAGGCACACATGAGGGATAGTTCATTCCCATTAACTGTGTGAAATGACCTCATTAATAATATCATTATGTCATAGAAAAAGTGCTATTTTTGTTCCTTTGTTATTAAGCAACATATTTAATTACCAACCAAGCTCTAGAAGGTATCAAAATCTTGCTAGATGATAATTCAAGAAACATAGTGAAGCTTGAGTAGCATATGATATCATTAGTAATGTACAAAAACTCACTAGTTTTCAAGAGGAATATGGGTATAGTAGAAGAAAAATAACAATTATTATAAATAAATAAAAATATCTTAATATGAGTTCTTGATGCCATAAAAGTGATATAACTAGAAACTATCTATGAATTGGCCGCATATCACACTCGTAAAAGGAAAAGGGAATAAGTGATTGTTGTCTCAGTTTAAATGGATATGCATTATTTTATCCTTGATCAACTGCCTAGGATTCACAAGCAAGTCATTAGCAAAGGAGCAAAGACAACAACTGTTGAAAAGAAAAAAGAAAAATGTAGTTGAATCCACAACTAGGAAAGAAGAAACAAAAGACAAAGAGTCAGTACTAAGGAATTGATAAATTCAACTGGAGATGCAGAAAAGGAACTTGAGTAAGTCAGACAACGTGCAAGGCATTAAAGTACCAATGTATAGGACAAAAAAAAACCAAATAACTTCTTACGTGTACAGGCTCCATAAAGGGACAGTACAACAACCAGATTTTCTAGTGGAGATGTAGACAACCCCACACAAGTGACTATGGTAAAAGGATTCCATAAGTACACAAGTGCAGCAATATCCCCAGAAGGAAGAACCTCTGCCAAAAAAAAAATAATAATAATAATAATAATAATAAAAGTTTGAATAGTGTAATTCATCAAGTTACTAGGGTAGGACATGTTCCAATAACAAATAATATTTTAGAATTACCTTTGTTTTCTAGCAATCCAACAAGGCCCAGTGACTTCAAGCTTTGATTATAAGCAATCTGAAGGTTCATGCCAATCAAACGAATAAGCATTGCAGTGAAAAAATCTGCAATCACAAAAACCAAACTGTATCCGAAATGAGTTGATATTAACCACGTATCTAACATGGAGTAAAATGGAAGAAAATCTAAGCCAGTTAAAAGAGAGAAAAAGTGAGAGAAGAAAAAAAGACTTAAAAGGATTCAAGTCTCACAGGAACTTGGAATTTAAAAACTTTGATTATTTCACATTGTTCACCAGCAATAACTAAATGGTAGACACTAACCATTGACTTTAAAAAAAAAAAACAACAACAATTCTCACCAAAATCCCAAGGAGATAACTTAGAAAACATGAAGACAAGCAGTCATTAGCATTCTCGCCTGTCACGGCCTGAGCCTGACAATGCCTTTCCTTCCAATCCAATATGAATTAGAAGGACCAAACATCGAAAAAGAGAGCAGAAACAGAGAGAAAAAGAAAGAAGAATGAGGAAGAACGAAGAGAAGAACGAGACAGAGAACAGAGAGAAGAGAAGAGAGATCTTGCAGAATTCTGATATTTTTGTTAGTTCCCTTCATTCCCCAAATAGGAGAGAATATACATCAACGTTTGGGAGGAGAGATTCTCCTGCCAAGGTGGGCCCTACAGCCTAACAAACTTGAGTAAAAGTAACAAAAATTTAAATGAGCTATGGTAAGGGCCATTTTCATGACATTTCCCCCCTCCTTAATCATTTTCTTGTCCTCAAGAAATGCTAAGGAGGCTAGCAGCTCTTGGGAATTGCTTGAGAAGATCTGGAAAGTATTCCCAGGTGTTGTCTTCTGATGATCTGCCCTGCCACCTGACCAATACTTGAATGAGAGGAGCCCCATGTCTGTATACCACCCTTCTCTCCAAAATAAATTCTGGTTCCACTGTCTGGCCAGCCTCCTTAGGAAGGGTAGGTAATGTAGAACTCACTGATTGTCCACCAACTGCCCTCTTTAGGAGCAAAACATGAAATACAGGCTGAATGAGTGACCCTGCAGGTAGTCTCAGACTCTCAGGTGATATGCCACCTTTCCCACCTTAGCTTCTATGGGAAATATGTCAGCTTCCGAGGAGCTGACTATGAATTTCCGATAGAATGATACGAATGGTTTAGGGAAGAGAGAATCAGTAGGGAGAAGAGAGAAAGGAAAAGAGAGAATAGAAACTTCTAAGAATATTCATTCATGCCTATTCACGAGGTGGACAGCTGCTTATAAAGCCAGCCACTAGCGCCCATGTGCATAACAGAATGCCGTTGCTGGGAATGTACTACTCCCAAAGTGGCAACAAACTAATTACAACCTTTTAATGCAAACTCCTAATATACTATCTTCTACTCATAGTATATCTTTATTACATAAGCACCCCTCTTACCCGAGACACATGACAATCTCCCCTCCCTTTAAATTCTTCTTGTCCTCAAGAAATGGTGAGAAGTCCCGCTGCCTTGGGAAATTGTTTGAGAATATCTGGAAGGTATTCCCAAG
This sequence comes from Diospyros lotus, assembly GCF_014633365.1. NCBI lineage: Eukaryota > Viridiplantae > Streptophyta > Magnoliopsida > Ericales > Ebenaceae > Diospyros > Diospyros lotus. The sequence continues at coordinate 725,419 of NC_068348.1, read as the reverse complement.
TGTTGTTGTCGGAATGTAGATTAGACCACTGCACTAGCACCTGGATGATGGGAGCTCCTTGATTGTATATCACTCTCCTGTCAAGTATCGCTATAGGTTCCTTTGGGCTGTCATTTGAATCTGGAAGGCGAGGTAGCTCTGGATTGACCGCTTGCTGCCCAATTGCCTTTTTTAGCAAGGACACATGAAAAACCGGATGTATATTGGAATTTTCCGGCAGCTGTAAACGATAAGCCACATTCCCAACTCGAGCTAACACCAGGAAAGGGCCATAATACCTCGGATTGAGCTTTGAACTGGGCTTCCCAAGTAGAGCTTTCAGATGGCCTGGCTGAAGCTTAAGATACACCCACTCTCCCACTTGAAATTCCCGTTCACTTCTCCTTCTATCAGCAAATTGTTTCATACGATTCCTAGCGCTGGCCAATTCCGTTTTGATTGACTGGAAGGCTTGTTGTCTCTGTTGAAGGTAAGTATCCAAGGCTGCCACTGTCGAAGAACTTCCCAGGTCTGGCAGTAAGGTCGGTTTATAACCATATAGGGCTTCAAACGGGGACCTCTTTATGGAGTTGTGGTAGTTAGAATTATACCACCATTGTGCCAATGCGAGCCACTTATGCCAAGTCCTCGGCTGTAAGAAGCAAGCACATCTTAAGTAGGTCTCCAAACATTAGTTTACTCGCTCGGTCTGACCATCGGATTCGGGATGATAGGCCGTCGACATGCTGAGTTGAATTCCCAATATTCCAGTCAATTCCTTCCACAAGAGGCTCGTAAAAATTCTGTCCCTGTCCGACACTATAGTCTTAGGGGTTCCATGTAACTTCACCACTTGGTCTAGGAACACTTTTGCTACCTCTTGAGCTGTGTAGGGATGTGCCAATCCGATGAAATGGGCATACTTGGTGAATCTGTCCACTATCACCATTATGCAATCTCGCCCCTCCGATTTGGGTAGACCCTCAATGAAGTCCATTGAGATACTTTCCCAAGGCCCTCCTGGAATACTTAGTGGCTGCAATAACCCGGGGTGGGCTACCGATTCTGATTTACACCGTTTACAAACATCACAACTCAACACCCAGTCCATCACATATTTTTTTAGCCCGGGCCAATGAAAGTGTTGCTTAACTTTGTGATAGGTAGCAACTATTCCGGAGTGGCCCCCTATTGGAGAACTGTGCAGCGTCTCCACAATTTTTTTCCTCAAATTCTCATCATCTCCTATTACCAGCCTCCCTTTGTTTCTGATAAGCCCATTAGTCAAGGTGTAACCTGGTTTAGCACTAGGATCCACCACCAGTTGTTGTAGCAGCTCTCGCATACTCTCATCATTTTCATAACTCGAGGCCACTTCCCTGTGCCAGTCTGGAACCATCACCGTAAGAGCAGCAGAATGCCCTTCCTATGACACCTTGACAAGGCATCTGCAGCTAAGTTTTCCTTTCCCTTCCGGTATTGGATAACATAATCCAATCCCATCAACTTAGTCATCCCCTTTCGTTGCAATTGTGTATGTAATTTCTGTTGAAGTAGGAATTTCAGACTTTCATGGTCGGTTTTGATCACAAATTTACTGCCTTCTAAGTAATGCCTCCACTTTTCTACTGCCATCAGCACCGCTAACAGCTCCTTCTCGTAAATGCTCAACCCGAGATGCCGAGGAGCCAATGCCTTACTAAGAAAGGCAAAGGGTCTATCTCCTTGTACCAAGACAGCTCCAATTCCAACAGCGCTGGCGTCTGTCTCTAATACAAATGGCTTGTCAAAATCCGGCAAGCCCAATGTTGGTACTTCGCTCATAGCTCCCTTTAGTTTAACAAAAGCCTCCTCAGCCCGGCCATTCCATTGGAAGCCATCCTTTTTCAGCAATTCCGTTAGTGGCCTACTAACAACTCCATAATCCTTGACAAACCGGCGATAATAGCCAGTTAAGCCCAGAAATCCCCGCAAGCCTTTGACATTTTGAGGCCTCGGCCACTCCACCATGGCTGCTACCTTGCTAGGATCGGTGCTGACTCCTGCATGAGATATTATATGGCCCAAATACTCCACATGACTTTGTGCAAAGGAGCACTTAGACTTCTTAACATACAGTTTATTGAGTCGAAGGACCTTGAGGGTAGTTCTCAAGTGGGCTAGGTGTTCAATGAAAGTGAAACTATAGATCAGAATGTCATCGAAAAAGACTAGAATGAATACACGCAAGTAGGGCTCAAATATTTGGTTCATTAATGCTTGAAAAGTGGCTGGGGCGTTAGTGAGTCCAAAGGGCATTACCTTGAATTCGTAGTGCCCTTGATGAGTTTTAAAAGCGGTTTTAGGGATATCCCGATGCTCCATTCGAATTTGGTGGTACCCTGCTCTAAGATCCAGCTTAGTGAAAACTGAAGCGTGCTTCAATTCATCAAGCAAGTCTTCTACAATGGGTATGGGAAACTTGTCTTTGATGGTTATGGCATTGAGTTGCCTATAGTCCACACAAAATTTCCATGAACCATCTTTCTTTTTGACAAGGAGTACGGGAGATGCGAAAGGGCTATCGCTGTGTTGGATAATCGACTTTTGTAACATGTCTTGGATGAGTTTCTCTATCTCAGTTTTCTGTTTGGGAGGATAACGATAGGACCTAACGTTCACTGGTTCTGAATTGGGTTTGAGGTGGATGGTATGGTCACAGGGCCTTTTTGGAGGCAATGAGCTAGGTTCGGAAAAGAGGTCTTTGAACTCAAATAATAGCATGTTAAGAGCGTTAGTTTCGCGTACCTTTAACTGGTCATGTGGGTGGCTACTCACTGTAATTGCCAATTCTCCTCCCTATTCTGGTTCTTTCTCGAACACTTCCAAAGCCTGGATAGAAAACAGCAGCACTACTTGGGAGAACTTGCTTTTGAGCAACCGTTGACGTCTCTTTCCCGTTATCATTTTGCACATACCTGCTTCCTGGCTGCCCTTGAGCACCCTTTTTTTTCCATCCTTCTCAAAGGTCACCTCCATCTTGTTAAAATCGAAGCTGATGGGACTCACACCCCTCATCCAATCAACCCCAAGTACCACATCACAACCCCCCAATTTCAACAGCCTCAAATCTGCCACAAATGCTTCCCCATTCATCTCCCAGCAAAATCCCAAACACGAGGATTGACTCAGTACCTTGTTTCCGTTTGCGACTGTTACCGAGAGAGGGTGGGCATCTGAGACTTCACATCCCAACTTCTTCGCCATGCCTTCATCCAGGAAGCTGTGGGTGCTTCCGCTATCAATAAGTACCATTAGCGAACATTGGTGAGCTTGCCCTTCCACCTTGATGATCTTGCTATGTGCCACCCCTTTTAGGGCGTGTAGGGAGATTTCTCCTTGATCACCTTCTTCCATTCCTGAAGTTTCCTCCACGAGTCCTTCCTCGTCCTCCCCTTCCAGCAACAAGATTTGTCGTTTGCATCTGTGTCCCGGAAAGTATTTATCCCCGCACCTATAACATAGGTTAGCTTGGCGTCCATTAACCCTCCTCCAGTTGTCGGATTAAGGGCTGCAGGAGGTAATGCCAGGACCCCCTTACCACTGTGCACCGCATCTCGTCCTTGAGTCCTGCTACCAGTCTGCCAACCCCCAGTGATCACCCCCTTCACTTGATTGCGCTGCTTTTTTAACAGTGCTTCAATCATCATTTCTTGCAACTTTGCACTCTCGGCAGCCAACCTCACTGTTGTTGGCTGCATCATTTTCACCATGGGTCTTACTTCATCTCCCAAGCCACTAATAAAACTCAATACAAAATACTCTTCTGATAGATGGGGATTGTGTATCATCATTAAGGACCTCAGCTCCTCAAACTTGAGCTGGTAATTCTGTACCGTTCCAAGTTGCTTGAGCTTGTTAAACTCTTCAACTATATCCCGCATACTCCGATCTCCGAATCTTTCACACAAGTCATCCGCGAACTCGTTCCATGGGCTGCCTTCTTTCTCCGCCAGCCACCCCTGGTACCATGCATCAGCCATGTCGTTCAGGTAGGCAGAGGCCAGGGTGACCTTCTGCTGTTCTTGCACCTGATACAAGGCGAACATCTGTTCACACCTCCTTACCCACCATCTAGGATTTTCTCCATCGAAGAGCAGAATCTCCAGTTTGGGTACCGGAAAGTTTGGTTGATAACGATCCCCCTGAGCTCTCGCTCTTCTCTCCCTTATGTTATCGCCAGTCCCTTCCGGCTCGAATTCCATCTCCGACATTCCCACTTGTCGGCGCTCCATTCCTACCCCTTGAAGAATGGGTTCCGACTACTCCCTTTGCAGAAAATCAGCGGAAAGTCTCACCGGTTGTTGAGTTGAGAACATTCGCATAATCTGCTACATCTGTTCCATTACTTGCTCATGGAACCGAGCATTCTGTTCTCGATTCTCACCCCGCCACCTCTCCATGGCCTGATCAATCCAAGCATCTACCCCTGCTCCAATTGAAGATTCGAGAGTTCCCATTCTCGTCTGCACCTCCACCACTGTTGTAGCCACTTGCTGTAGTTGAGACTCCATCTGCTTCATCCTCGTCCCTTCGGCCATATGGATATTCTTCTCTGCCTCTGCTTGCGCCCAAGAAGACCGCTCTGATACCAAATGTCAGCTTCCGAGGAGCTGACTATGAATTTCCGATAGAATGATACGAATGGTTTAGGGAAGAGAGAATCAGTAGGGAGAAGAGAGAAAGGAAAAGAGAGAATAGAAACTTCTAAGAATATTCATTCATGCCTATTCACGAGTTGGACAGCTGCTTATAAAGCCAGCCACCAGCGCCCATGTGCGTAACAGAATGCCGTTGCTGGGAATGTACTACTCCCAAAGCGGCAACAAACTAATTACAACCTTTTAATGCAAACTCCTAATATACTATCTTCTACTCATAGTATATCTTTATTACATAAGCACCCCTCTTACTCGAGACACATGACAAAATGACCCATAGTACTTGGGACTGAGCTTGGTTGCCTTTCCCCGGGTGATAAGACTTCAGGTGAGGGTACCTCAGTCTCAAATACACCTCATTCCCTACTTCAAACTCTCTTTCACTTCTCCTCTTGTCGACAAACTGCTTCATACGATTCTGAGCTGAAGCTAACTCTTGCTTCAGTTGTTGTGTCACTTTCCTCCTTTCCCGCAAATAATCGTCTACTGAAGCAACATTAGATCCTTCCCCCGCTGCAGGCAGAACATGTGGTTTGTACCCAAACAAGGCCTCAAATGGGGTCATTTTGATTGAGCAGTGGTGGGAAGTATTGTACCACCACTGGGCCAAGGCTAACCACCTATGTCACTCCTTAGGTTGTAAGAGGCAGGTGCATCTTAGGTAAGTCTCAAGGCTCTGGTGCACCCTCTCAGTTTGTCCATCCATTTGAGGGTGATGAGCAGTGGACATGCTCAGTTTTGTTCCCAATGACCTCATCAACTCCTACCACATCATGCTAGTAAAAATTCTATCTCTATCTGAAACTATAGACTTAGGAGTCCCATGTAACTTAACCACCCGATCCAAGAAAGCCCTAACTACCTCCTGAGCTATGTAGGGATGAGTCAACCCTATGAAATGGGCAAACTGAGTCAATCTGTCCACTACTACTAGAATGTTGTCCTTACCCTCCGACTTGGGCAATCCTTCCACAAAGTTCATAGACACACTTGACCAAGCTTGTTCGGGAATAGGCAAAGACTGTAGTAGCCTAGGGTAGGCCACCGTTTCTAATTTACATCTCTTACAAATGTCACATGCTTGCACCAATTCCTTAACCTCTGATTTCATCCTTGGCTAATGGAAAATCCACCTAACTCTCAGGTAAGTATTTTGTTCCCCTGGATGCCCCCCCCCCCCCCCCCCCCCCCCACACACACACACAAAGGGAGACTCATTCAAGGCCTGAAATATCTTCTTTTTGAGGTCTGCATTATCTCCAATCACTATTCTCCCCTGGTATCTCAATATTCCTCCATTTAAAGTATACCCATATGCCTCATTGGCCCCAACAACCAATCCTTCCAGTAAGGGTCTAAGCTTCTCATCCCCCTCATAACTGTCAATAACCTCCCAATACCACTAGAGCACCACTATTGTCATAGCTGCAAAACTCACTTCTTCATGGCACCTTGAAAGTGCATTGACAACTATATTTTCCTTCCTCTTTTTGTATTGTATTATGTAATCCAATCCCATGAGTTTGGCCATCCCCTTCCTTTGCAACTACGTTTGAAGTTTCTGTTGCAACATGAACTTCAAACTTTCATGGTCCGTTCTGATTATAAATTTCCCCCCTCCAAGCAGTGCCTTCGCTTGTCAACAGCCATCAACACTGCTAAGAATTCCTTTTCATATATGCTGAGCTCTAAGTGTTTAGGAACCAACACTTGAGTTAAGAATGCTAGAGGGCATCCTTCTTGCACCAAAATTGCCCCTATCCCTGTTCCACTTGCATCTGTTTCCAGAATAAAGGCCTTATTGAAATTAGGAAGCCCCAACACTGGCACCCTACTCATAGCCCTTTTTAAATTCTCGAATGCCTCTTCTGCTCTTGGCCCCCTGCTGAAACTTCCCTTCTTCAACAATTCGATTAAGGGCTTGCTAATTACCCCATAGTTCTTTACAAACCGATGGTAGTACCCTGTTAGCCCCAAAAATCCTCTTAAGGCTCTCATCGAAGTCGGCCTTGGCCAGGACACCATGGCCTCTACCTTTTGGGGGTTGGTACTCACCCCTCCCTTTGATATAAGGTGTCCCAAATATTCCACTTGACCTTAACCAAATGCACACTTAGATTTCTTAATAAAAAGCTAGTGAAATCTGAGTATGTCAAGGGTAGTTCTAAGGTGGGTTAAATGTTGTTCAAAAGTGGGGCTATAAATGAGTATATCATCAAAGAATATTAATATAAACTTTCCAAGATAGGGTTCAAAAATTATGTTCATGAGAGATTGAAAGTGGTCGGGGCATTGGTGAGCCCAAATGGCATCACCAAGAATTCAAAATGCTCATGGTGAGTTCTAAAAGTTGTTTTGTGGATATCCTCGGGTTTCATCCTAATTTGGTGGTAACCCGAGCGTATGTTAAACTTAGAAAAGAATTGGGCATTGTGAAGCTCATCCAAAAGATCTTCTACCAAGGGTATAGAGAATTTATCTTTGATGGTCATAGCATTTAGTTGGCGGTAATCCACACAAAATCGCCATGTTCCATTAATCTTTTTAACCAATAGGACAAGAGAAGCAAAAGGGCTTTAGCTAGATCTAATGATGGATTGTTGAAGCATTTCCCTAACCATTTTCTCAACTTCATTCTTCTGAATTGGAGGGTAACAATAAGTTCTAATGTTAACAGACTCAGTGTTTGGTTTTAAGTTAATAGATGTCACGACCTCACTCTTGTGATAAGAATTACTCCTATTCCGATAGGAATTGAGGAGCGATTTAGAGGATAGAATAGAGAAAGTAGAGAGGAAGGAAATTAGGGAGAGAGAATAGAAAGTAGGAAGGAAAACTGAATTCGATATTCTCATTCATGCCCCCTCATTGTGGAGGGAAACAGATATATATGGGCCGTTTGGAGGAGATATTCTCCTGTCAGAGGTGGGCCCACACCTGGTACATTTCTAACAAACTATATTCCCTTTGCCTCCCTTACACCTGGTCGATTCTCCTCTAATTCGACTAATATAGAAATAACAAAATGGCAGTGCTTAGCCTACAAACTACTACAGAAATAAGATAAATGTAGAATTAAAAAATACAACGGAAATAGGTGCTGGTAATCGGATCATTTTGTGACAACTTCCCCTCCGTTAGCCATTTCTTGTCCTCAAGAAATGCTGAGGAGGTAGGCAACTCGTGGGAACTGCTTGAGGAATTTCGGAAGGTATTCCCATGTGCTGTCTTCCGAAGTGTTACCTCGCCATTTGACCAGTACTTGGATGAGTGGAACTTCGTGTTTATACAATACTTGTTTGTCGATAACAGCCTCTGGTTCAGTTCTTGCACTTATTTCTTTGGGAAGAGCTAGTAATACTGAACTCGTTGGTTGAGCCCCCACCGACTTCTTCAGGAGTGAAACATGGAAAACAAGGTGAATTTGTGACCCTGGGGGAAGCTTCAACCGATAGGCCACCTTCCCTATCTTGGCCTCAATAGGGAACGGTCCATAATACTTGGGGCTAAGCTTAGTGACCCTTCCTCGAGAAATTGACTTTAAGTGATTATACCTCAACCTTAGATACACTTCATCCCCTTCCTCAAACTCCCTCTCGCTCCTCGTTCGGTCAACATTTTGCTTCATACGATTTTGGGCCGAGGCTAGCTCTTGCTTCAACTGTTGTGTTATCTCCCTCTTCCGTTGTAAATACTCCTCAACTGAAGCCACATTAGAGCCTCCTCCTACTACCAGTAGAATAGGTGGTTTATACCCGAATAAGGCCTCAAAAGGGGACATCTTAATCGACGAACGGTGGCTGGTATTATACCACCATTGAGCTAGGGACAACCACCTATGCAACTCCTTAGGTTGCAGCAAGTAGACACATCTAAGGTATGTTTCAAGGCTCTGGTTCACCCTCTCGGTTTGCCCGTCAGACTAAGGTTGATATGCAGTGGAAAAATTCAGTTTTGTTCCCAGAGATTTCATCAGCTCTTGCCACATCAAGCTGGTAAAAATCTTATCCCTATCAGAGATTATAATCTTAGGAGCCCGGTGCAATTTAATCACCCGATCTAAGAAAATCCTAGCTACATCTTGAGCCGTGTAAGGATGAGTCAGCCCTATGAAATGGATAAATTTAGTCAACCGGTCTACCACAACCAAGATGATGTCCTTACCTTCGGATCGGGGAAGTCCCTCCACAAAGTCCATCGAGAGACTAAACCAAGTCTGATCTGGGATGGGCAGAGGTTGTAGTAACCCAGGGTAGGCCACTGTCTCCGACTTACATCTCCTACATGTGTCACACCTTCGGATAAGCTCTTTAATCTTTGCCTTCATTTTTGGCCATTGAAACACTTGTTTAACCCAAAGATAAGTATTTTGCTCTCCCAAATGCCCTCCTAATGGGGACTCATGCAAGGCTTGAAAAATCCTTTCCTTAATCCTTGAATTCTCCCCAATTACAATCCTCCCACGAAATCTCAGCAACCCTTGATTCAATGTATAGCCTCCCATCTCCTGAGCTCCCATCGTCAACTTTTCCAACATCGCCTTAATCTTGTTGTCTCCTTCATAACTGTCAATAACTTCTTGATACCACTCGGGTACCATGATGGTCATAGCTGATAAATCTCCCTCCTCATGACATCTGGACAATGCATTGGCTGCCTTATTTTCCTTTCCCTTCCAGTATTGAATCCTATAATCTAGACCCATCTTTCCCTCCAGGTAATGTCTCCAACGGTCTGCAGCCATAAGTACAGCCAAGAGTTCCTTTTCATAGATGCCGAGTCCTAAGTGTTTTGGACTCAATACTTGCCTCAAGAAGGCTAGCGGTCTCCCCTCTTAAACTAGCACTGCCCCTACCCCGGTTCCGCTAGCATCAATTTCTAAAATGAAGGGCTTATCAAAATCTAGGAGCCCCAACACTGGTACTCTGCTCATGGCACCCTTAAGGTTCCCAAAGGCTTCCTCTGCTTTCGGCCCCCAATTGAAACCTCCCTTATTCAGCAAATTAGTCAATAGTTGGCTGATAACTCCATAATTTTGCACAAACCTGTAATAATACTCTGTTAGCCCTAGGAATCCCCTCAAGGCCTTCACTATTGTGGGCCTCGGCCAGGACACCATTGCCTCCACCTTCTTTGGATCAGTACTTACCTTACCATCTGATATAATGTGCCCTAGGTATTCCACATGCCTTTGGGCAAAAGCACATTTGGACTCCTTAATAAAAAGCTGGTGGTTTCTTAGGATTTCTAGGGTAAGCTTAAGGTGGGATAAGTGTTGATCAAATGTAGGGCTGTAAACGAGTATATCATCAAAGAATACCAATATAAATTTGCAGAGATAAGGTTCAAAAATTCTGTTCATGAGGGATTGAAAGGTGGTCGAAGCATTGGTGAGCCCGAAGGGCATCACTAAGAATTCAAAGTGCCCATGATGGGTTTTAAAGGCGGTTTTAGGTATATCTTCAATTTTCATCCTAATTTGATGATATCCCGCCCTTAGGTCTAGCTTAGAAAAGAATTTGGCATGGTTAAGTTCATCTAATAGGTCCTCCACTAAGGGTATGGGAAATTTGTCCTTGATGGTCATGGCATTTAGTTGTCGGTAATCGACACAAAACCGACATGTTCCATCCGTCTTTTTACTAAAAGGACAAGAGAAGCGAATGAACTTTAGCTAGGTCTAATGAGGGATTGTTCGAGCATGGTTCTAACCATTTTCTCAATTTCATTCTTTTGGTTGGGAGGATAACGATATGCTCTAATATTGACTGGTTCAGCATCTAGTTTGAGGTTGATATTATGGTCAAACATTTGAGTAAGGGGTAAGGTTTGGGGTTCCATAAAAAGATCCTTATAATCCACCAACAATTTATTAAGGGAATCCAAATGGCATACCTAGTCTTGCATTCCCTGGGGTGTGCTTACTGTCAGCCCCATTTGCCCCTGCATTGTTTGCTTTCCTTGATCTCCTTCTGCTGCCACAACTGAGAAGAGGTGTGCTATTTGGCTCCACTTGCCCTTCAACACTCTTTGTAGCCTCCTCCCTGATATCATTTTACAAGCTCCCATCTCCTTCCCCCCAGATAAGGTCACCCTCTTACCTTCTTTCTCAAAGGATACCTCCATCCTATTGAAATCAAAGTTAATGCAACTCACCCCCTTCATCCAGTCCACTCCTAGGACCACATGGCACCCTCCCAGCTATAGTAATCTCAAGTCGATTTCAAACTTCTCCCCTTGCATCTCCCAACAAAAACCATTGCAGGCGAAGTTACTTAACACCCTTTGGTCGTTGGCTACTATCACGCTCAAGGGAGGGGTTCCCATGAGCGGACACTTCAATTTCTTGGCCATGCTTTCATCAAGAAAGCTATGGGTGCTCCCACTATCTATTAAAATCATAAGATTGCAGTCCTTGACTTGGCCTTCTACCTTGATGATCTTGTTGTTGGCCACTCCCTTCGGGGCATGTATGGATATCTCTCCATTGTCTTCTTCTTCAACCTCTTCAATATTTTCTTCCCTTGCTTCATCTTGTTCCTCCTCTTCCTCTCCTTCCAACAACAGGACCTGCCTCTTGCACTAATGTCCCAGATGGTATTTATCCCCACATCTGAAGGATAGGCCAGTCATTCCTCTTTGCTCCCGTAACTGTTCCACATAGGAAATAGAGCTCGTTCCCATCAATTGCTTCCCTCCAGTGCTTCCTCTGGTAGCATCACGAATGTGACCCCTCGCCCCTATACTGGTCATTCTGATATTCACTCCCTTAGGCAGGTGTCTTTGCTTTTTTATTAAGGCCTCTACCATCATTTCCTGCAAGCGAGCGCTCCCTGAAGCTTGCTCGACTGTCTAAGGCTTCATCATTTTAACCATTGGTCTGAGCTCATCACTCAACCCACTCATGAAGCTTGATACGAAATAAGCTTTTGAGAAGTGATGGTTATCGCTGACCATATACGACCTAAGCTCTTCAAACCTCCTGAGATAGGATCTCACACTCCCAGTCTAACTTAGTTTATTGAATTCTTCAACGGTGTCCACCATACTTCTCTCCCCAAAACGTTCACATAACTTCTCAGAGAATTCCTCCCAAGTGTATTCCCTCCTTAACCTCAAACACCCTTGAAACCATGCATCAAACACCTCATTGAAGTATGCAGTGGCTAAACTTATCCTCTGCATTCTTGGTACGTTGTACCATTCGAACAGCCTCTCACACTTCCTCAACCACTAACGAGGATGAATCCTTTCAAATGTCGGGATTTCCATCCGAGACATAGGAAACCCCAGAGGATGGTTGTTCTGCTCTTCTCTTATTCTTCCTACTATCCCTTCTAATTCTTCCTGATTCATTCCAATCTCCTGATCTCCATTTTCTCAGTTAATCATAACTCTCCGTAAGAAGGGTTCATTCTCCTCTCTATGTGGAAAATCTGGAGCTAACCTGACCGTGTTTTGTTGGGTAAACATCACCATGAATTGTTAGATTTGAGCTCCCAGCTCTTCTCGTACCCGAGCGATCGACCCTTCCAATCTCCTTTCAAGTCCCTCCATGGAGTCTTCCACCTTTCGATCCATGGCGACCAATGCTTCGTGGTTTCGGTTAGCTTCAAACTCCGTCCTATCCATTCTGTTCTGGAATTCAGTCACTGCCGATCCCAGGTGCAGTTGCTGGAGTTGTGTCTCCATGTCCTTCATATGAGTCCCTTCTGCCATCTTTCTTAGATACCAACTTGTCACGACCTCACTATTGTGATAGGAATTACTCCTATTTTGGTAGGAATTGAGGAGCGATTCAGAGGATAGAATAGAGAAAGTAGAAAGAAAGGAAATTAGAGAGAGAGAACATAAAGTAGGAAGGAAAACAAAATTCGATATTCTCATTCATGCCCCCCTCATTGTGGAGGGAAGCAGATATATATGGGCCTTTGGAGGAGATATTCTCCTATCAGAAGTGGGCCCACACCTGGTACAATTCTAACAAACTATATTCCCTTTGACTCCCTTACACCTGGCCGATTCTCCTCTAATTCGGCTAATACAGAAATAATAAAATGGCAGTGCTTAGCCTACAAACTAGTATAGAAATAAGATAAATGCAGAATTAAAAAATACAACAGAAATAGGTGCTAGTAATTGAATCATTTCGTGACAATAGAGTGGTCAAACATTCTGGTAGGAAGGAGTGATTGGCATTTGTTATACCTAGAATCGTTGGAACTATTTTCTTGGACAGAAATTATGCCACACACAATCTCACACTCATGAGTTTGATCTTAAGAACAAATTCAATGAATTCAACAGAAACGATAAATAGAAACATAATTAAAACAAACAAAAAACAGAAACACAAACCACAAACACCAGATTTTATCCTAGTTCAGATTGCCTTTTTGGACAACCCTACATCCAGTCTTGAACCCCCTCAAGCAACCTTCTTTATTCAAAGAATGATCAGTTACACAGTTGAATTCTCTCCATTCTATTCCCGAGTACACCAAGCCTTCGCCCCAAGATTACAAAGCTATCAAACTCTAGCCTTTCTCTCTAGCAATCAGTACTCTTACAAACAGAAAACTGAGAACTCTCTCTCTCTTGCTACCCATTGCCCTCTATTTAAAATAGTGGGTGGATATCCTAATGAAGATATAAAATATTTACAGTTTCACCCCATAACTTTTACTAATTACAGTTTTGGGTTACAACTTCTACTTAATACTTCATTTGCCTTCAAAAAACATTGTTTTCACTGATCTTCTTATCCTATACTCTAGACAACTTTTAACAGGGTTCAATAAAAAAATTCTCATATTCTACCAGTAATTTATTAAGGAGATCTAAGTGATATACCTGATCTGCCATCCCCTGAGGTGTGCTAACTATTAGGTAGATCTACCCTTGCAGTGCTTGACCTCCTTGTACCTCCTTGGTTTCCACAATTGAGAAAAGGTGTGCCGATTGACTCCATTTTCCCTTAATCACCCTCTGTAATCTCTTCCCTAATATCATCTTGCACGTTCCAACCTTTTTTCCCCCTGATAATGTCATCTTCCTTCCCTCATTCTCAAAAGATACTTCCATTATGTTAAAATCAAAGCTAATAGGGCCCACCCCTTTCATCCAATCCACTCCTAAAACCACATCACAACCGCCCAACTATAATAACCTCAAATCAGTTTCAAATTTCTCCCTCTGCATCTCCCAGCAAAAGCCATTGCAGGCTGATTTGCTCAACACCCTTTGGCCATTGGCTATTGTCACACTCAAGGGTGGATTCTTGTGAGTTGACACTTCAGCTTTTTTGGTGTGCTTTCATCAAGAAAGATGTGGGTGCTACCACTATCTCTTAAAATCATGAGATTGTTGCCCTTAACTTGCCCCTCCACCTTAATGATCTTGTTGTTAGCTACTCCTTTCAATGCATGAATAGAGATCTCTCCATTGTCTTCTGTCCCAACATCCCCACGATCCTCTTCCTCTATCTCCTCTTGTTCATCCTCCTCATTACCTTCCAGCAACAGGATTTGCCACTTGCATTGATGTCCAAGATGGTACTTATCCCCACATCAAAAGCAAAGGCCAGCAATCCTCCTTTGCTCCCCGAGCTGCTCCCCAAAGGGAACAGAACTTGACCCAATCACATTTTTCACTCCGCTGCCCCCCTTCACCAGATCTCAATTATAGCCCTTGCCTCCCATATTGGATGTTCATGCAACCACCCCCTTGGTTGCTGCCTTTGTTTCTTAATTAGGGCCTCTAGTAGCATCTCTTGCAAGCGAGCACTCTCATATGTCTGTTCTACCACCTAGGGCTTCATCATTTTGACCATTGGTCGTAGCTCTTCACTCAAGCCACTCATGAAACTTGACACAAAGTAAGCTTCTGAAATGTGAGGATTATGGTCGATCATATAAGACCTAAGTTCCTCAAACCTACGTAGATAGGCTCCTACACTCCCTGTTTGCCTTAGTTTATTAAATTTCTCAATGGTGTCCACCATACTCCTTTCCCCAAAGCGCTCACAGAGTTTATTAGAGAACTCTTCACAGGTGAACTCTCTTCTCACCCTTAAACACCCTTGATACCAGGCATCCACTACCTCATTGAAATACGCAATGGCCAAGCTCACCCTTTGCATCCTCAGTATGTTATTCCACTCAAACAGTCTTTCACATTTCCTCAACCATGATCGAGGATTAACTCCTTCAAATACTGGAATCTCCATCTAGGGCATAGGAATCCCTAGATGATGAGGGTGGTGTGGTTCGTCTCTATCTCTACCCATCATCCTTTCCAACTCCTCCTCTGGGTCTACCTCGATCTCAGAGGTCTGTTTCCCCTGTTCATCCTATTCCCTTGCAAGATTGGCTCATTCCTTTCTCTAGGAGGGAAATCAGGAAAGACCTTTGCCGAGTTCTAGCAAGTGAACATCACCATGAACTGCTACACTTGAGCTCCCAACTCTTCCCACGCTCGCGCGATCGACCTTTCCAATCTTTGTTCCAATCCCTCCATCGAACCTTCCAATTTGCAATCAATGGCCATGATCGCCTCATGGTTCCAAGTAGCCCCGAACTCCAGTTGATCTACTTGATTTTGGAAGTTGTTCATCGTCGAGCTGGCTTGCTACAGCTGCGACTCCAGGTTCTTCATGCGGGTTCCTTCCACCATTGCACCTTTCCACAGAGCACCAGCCGAGAATCGTTGCTCTGATACCAAGATTGCTCTGATACCAAGATTGTCACTGCTTGAGCCTAACAATGCCTTTCCTTCCAATCTGATATGAATTAGAAGGACCAAACACCAAAACATAGAGAAAAAGATAGAAGAATGAGGAAGAACAGAAAGAAGAATGAGAGAGAGAACAGGGAGAAGAGAAGAGAGATCTTGCAAAATTTTGATATTTTCGATAGTTTCCTTCATTCCCCAAATAGGAGAATATACACTAGCGTTTGAGAGGAAAGATTCTCCTGCCAAGGTGGGCCCTACAACCTAACAAACTTGATATTCCCCTAACTTCCCTACACATGGTAGTAACTACCTCGACACTAGGAATTACAGTAGTAAAAGTAATTAAACTAACTTCTACAATAGGAATTACAACAGTAAAAGTAACAGAAATTTAAATTAGCTATGCTAAGGGCCCTTCTTGTGACATCGCCTTCTAGCTCCTTAAATTCCAATGAGATGGTTAAATAACATGTATGGCATCCAATGCTTATCCAACTTGATGAACCTCTTAATACTACTTGGTATTAAAATATAACTTGGATGCGTGTGTGTGTGTGAGAGAGAGAGAGAGAGAGCCAAGAAAAGTAATACAGCCAAACATCATCCCTATATTGGAGACTGTAACTAGCAATATTATCAAAAACTGCCTCTCTGATAATTTTAACAGCATAGTGGATAATAGAAGTAAAGCATAACCATTGGTAATTCATATCTTTCACATAGTTTCAACACACCAGCTTATGAATTTTACTTTCTTATATTTGGCAAAGTAGATAATTACTCGACTTGACCTTAAGTCTCTTCATTTGGGAATATTCAGCCAGCCTGAGCAATGGCATCCCCTAACTATAGTTTTACACACAACATCTAAAAAACTCTCCCCTAGAAAAGTTGATACAATGAAAAACTTCTTAAATCAAATTTAAAACGGAAAACTTCAAACAAGAAAACAAGGTTAAGATCACACAGTTAACTAGAAAATAATATATATATATATATATGTATATACACAAAGATCAATAAGAAGTGTCAAAAACAAAGTGCTACCTGCAAATAATATGATTGGCTGGCCCTTCAATCCTGCACCCAGCAAAATGACATTAAGTAGCACTGCCAACATACAAATGATTTTTGTCGCATGCATAACTATCAATATACACATGAAAGGGTAATTGAACTTGCAATGTACCGTTCAACAGTGAGGGGACCAAGAACCGAGAGTAAAAGCGGAGATCCATGATACATCGAACCTAAATGCGAAAATTTTTGCATCATAGCTTACTAAAACATGATTCATAATCAGTCCATAAGAATGTGAGCTAATAATAGTGAACTGAAACAAACCAGCATACGGCGAGATCGAAGACTGCTTCAACCAGTAACCTTCAGCTACTGCAGAATATCGAAGAAAACATGAAGGCACAGAAATTCACAATCCACATAAAACATAACTCATTTACATAAAGATGGAGAGTACGGCGGCGAAGACTCGTGAGAGGAGTGGAGACTTCAGGACGAGAGGCCAGATTGAAGTTTTTCGGGAAGAAGATGAGTATTAGTCTGAAGATTATAGAAGCAAACCCCCAGCTCCAAAACTGTAGCTTCTTCTTCAACTCGGAGCTGCGCTTTTCCTCCATTTCCTTCGGATTGGATCGGATTTGAGAAGAGACTTGCTGGCATCCAGAAACAGAACCAGTGTCGAGGGTTTTGCGTCGAGCGATGTCGAGGAACGAACGACTCACTTGACGACGTCGTTTTATTCGTCTATACTCCTTGGCCGCTCTAGGTTTTGCATGTACTTTTCATTTTGACCCCAATATTTTAAAAATACTGCATTTGATCCTCCTTTTGTTTTTTCTTTAATTTTACAATAATGCTCCTCCTTTGTTATTTGCAAATAATACTATCTACATCGATGAAACTCATGAGTTAAATAAATAAGTAATAAGCGAATGTTGGGTCAAAAATTACAACTAGAAAGTAATCTCAAAATTAAAGAGGTGGCCAGTCACAAAATAAATAAAAAAAATAAATGAATGAATAAGTTATAATATTGAAGAATATGGCATCGAAATATAGTACCTTATTTGACAATTAATGTATTTTAAAAGTGCTGAGAATGCTTATAAATTGGTCTCCCCAAACTCAATTGATCTATCCTAAGTATTCCATCATAAGAAAGAAAAATAAATAGTTGGAAATATTCTAAGTGTTTTTCCTATTTTCAAGAGAGATTGTTGTTGTTATTTTCTTGTGATTTAAAAAGAAAGTTGTAATTCTTATTATTTTTATCCTATTTTTTAAGGGGGTTTTTCACTTAAAATATGTGCGTCCTATTTTCTTCATTCTTATTATTTTTCTTAAATTATTAGTTGCGACCCTACTCTAATCCAATATTATTTTACAACAAGTGGTATCAGAACCTATATTAAAGTGTTTATATATCTACTTATTGTATGCTTTGTGATTGCCGCTATAAAAGTGGATGCTCCACGTCAGAAAATAAGTTAGATTATTAATCGCTTTTTTGAAATGTACTGGGTACTATTCACGTATACAGGGGTACTATTTACACGTACGATTACTGTTTACATAAAATAGTGAAAACTAATTTTGTGCTCAAAGCAGCTCATGATATAAGCAATGGTAATAAAATTATAGATTGAAAAGTTCAATGGAAGAAATTTCTCACTATGAAAATTGAAGATGAAGACTATCTTGAGAAAAGATAATTGTTTGGCGGCTTTCAGCGATAAGCCGGAAACTTCACAGATAACGACAAGTAGAATGAGATGGACGGGAATGATGTTGCAAATCTTCATCTAGCACTAACAGATGAAATATTGTCTAGCATAGAATAGAAAAAAATGACAAATGATATTTGGGATCATTTTACAAAATTGTACGAGGTCAAAATACTTCACAACAAAATTTTCCTTAAGAGGAAAATGTATATTTTATGGATGTCAGAATCTACTTCAGTGACACAGCATATCAACACTTTGAATACTATATTTTCTCAACTCACATATTTGGGTTATAAAGTAAAGATAAATTAATATGCTAAACTTTCACTTCAAAGTCTATCAAATTCGTATGATCAACTCATTATCAATCTGACAAATACTTCCACAACAAAAATCCTAATCTTTGATGATATTGCAGTTACTATTATGGAATAAGAAAATCAGCGCAAAAACAAGGAAAACAGATTGGCTAGTTCATAACAAGCAGAGGCACTAATGATGGTGAGAAGGAGATCAAATGAACGTGACTAAGTGAGAGTCAAAATCATGGTAGATAAAAGTTAAGAAGTAAAAAGAACCTGGAGTGCTACCACTATGGCAAGAAATGTCACTTGAAGAAGGATTGCTGAAATTTGAACAAAAAAAATTACAGTCCTCAAAGAAATGTAGCAAGTATCTCATGTGAAAATGATACACTATGTTGTGACGCAACGACAACTTATGAAGGCAAAACAAGATTTGTTGATGTATGGTTCATTAATTTTAGAGTCACATTTCACATAACCTCTCAAATAGAATGGTTCTATCATTATGAACCTATCTCTAAAGAATTTGTGTACAATTGTGATGATCATGCCTTAAAGCTTGTCAGTATTTGAACCATCAAGTTGAAGTTCCATGATGGTATAATGCGCATCGTTTGTAAAATGCAGCATGTAGAAGGTCCGAGAAAGAACTTGTTGTCTTTAGGACAACTAAATGAACTTGACTTCAAATTTGTGGTTGAGAAAGTGATCGTGAGAGTGATTTGAGGAGCATTTGTATTAATGAAAGAAGAAAATATGACTGCGAAGTTATACATGTTGAAGAGAGAGAGACTTTGTTGGAAGAAAAAGCATTAGTTGCTTCAAGTAATCTAAGTGAAAGATCTACAACAGTGTGGCATCAGAAACTTTGATATATATCTAAACAAGGAATGAAAATCCTTGTAGAGCATAATCTATTTTCGGGTCTCACAAAGATATTTTTACCTTTTTCTGAGCATTGTGTTACGAGTAAGCAACACAAGTTGAAGTTCAACACGTCGAATTCTATAAGCAAAGAAATTCTAGAATTGCTTCACTCTAGTGTATGGCAAACACCAGTTTCATCCCTGGGAGAAGTAAAATATTTTGTGTACTTCGTAGATGATTATTCGAAAAAATGTTGGGTGTATCATATCAAGAGGAAGGCGTATGTGTTTCCAGCCTTCAAAGTATACAAAGCGTCAATGGAACTTAAATCTGGAAAGAATATAAAGTGTTTGAGGTCAGATAATGAAGAAGAATATACTAGCAATGAGTTTGTTAAATTCTGTAATCAGGCAAATATTAAAAAATAGTTTACTACGACATACACTTATTAACAAAATAGAGTAACATAGCAGATGAACATAATATTGTTAGAAATAACAAGAGCAATATTGGGAGCTGCAGGCTTAGAAAAGTTTTTATAGGAAAAAATAGTTAGTACAGCCTGTTATGTGATAAATCAAATCCCGTCAACTGCAATTGAGTTGAAGACACCAATGGAGATGTGGATTGGGAAGAAAGTTGATTATTCAAAACTCATATATTTGGAAGTCCAATGTACGTGATGTACAATGCCTAAGAAACTACAAAATTGGATCCAAAATCCAGTAAATGTTTTTTCTTGGGATATGCTAACGGAGTGAAAGGGTATCTTTAGTTCTATATTATGGCAAGAATATCCCAAGAGGGGGGTGAATTGGGATTTGCATAAATTTTCGATAACTTAAAAAACTTTGGCTTGCAGGATACTATGTTTCAAAACTTGAGGAAATATGCTTCGAAACTAACCTTTTTGTTAAGTATGTTTCAAAATATAGATGAGTATGTTTCGAAATCAAACTTACTGGCAGGTATGTTTTGAAACCTACTAAGGTATGTTTCGAAACCTTACTCACTGATTTGCAAATAATGAAACTCCTTTACATTTAAAAAAAAAATGATTATTTTAAAAACATAAACAAGGATAACAAGTAGGAATGAAAAATCAAGTACACACAAGATTTATAGTAGTTTGGCACTTGCCTACTCCACTACCTTCAAGTTTACCCATTTGAAGGATTTGCAAACCACAGTCACTTTTACTAGTGATCAATGATACCAAGGATTTTACCACAGTTCACCCTAAAACCTTACACACTCAGTTTTTACGGGCTCAACTCAAACCTTACAACAAGATAAATAACACTTATCTTTTACAACCCAACATTTGAATGTAATTAAAACACCTTACCAAATAGTTATAACAAATCTATTTGTATGGAGTGATGAGAGCTTGAAAGAATGAGAGCTTTGGTTTTGGCTTGCTTCTCCTGTTTGTACCACAATGCACACCAAGAAATGATTGAAAAGAACTTCTTTGAGAGTTTGTTAGAAGAGTTTTATTCACTTGTGCTTGTGGCAAAAATCTCTTGTAGATGTGTAAAATTGAGTATGCTTGAGAGAAAGCTTTCTTGTCCTCAAAGAGCTGATATATATAACAAAAGGATACACTTTTGGCTAATTATAACCGTTAAAGACAAGATAAAAAAATAGATTTCGAAATATACTTATCAGGTTTCGAAATAATACATTTTTACATAGAGGTTTCAAAACATACATAATATGTTTCGAAACATACAGCCTTTACAGCTAGAAATGCACCAAGAGACAAAATGAGTGGAAGACATTTATTTAAAAACAAAATGATTTGGTTTTATTCTCCACTTAAAACATATTTGAATTTTGAACATCAAGGTATAGGGGATATTTTAAAATTAAGCTTTTAAAAAAATAACTTTCGAAATAAAAAGCAAAAGCATGACAGATCTTCAAATATTCTTCTGACAGAGTCAGATGTTTCGAAATATAAAAGGAATGTTTCGAAACATACTTCAGAAACATTTCAAAAACATGTTAAACAAGGATTTTAAAAACACTGCTGACAAGGGTTTCGAAATATACTATATAGGTTTCGAAACATAAACTTAGTTTTCAAAAAGGTTTTGAAATACAACATATAGATTTAGCAAAAGTTGAGACCTTATTAATATACATTTCGAAACATGGAAACTGATGTTTCGAAACATGGAAACTTAGTTTCAAAACATGATGCATAAAAAAATTGAATTTATTCAAACATATATTAAAGAGCATTTCGAATATATATAGAAATATAAAAAAACTATGTTTCGAAACATTGAAACATAGTTTCGAAACATGATACTTAAAAATTGGATTTTTAAAACATTTGACCTTTGGCGCCAAAACACTAATCATGCATGTTTCTAAATATGAAATACTTAATTCGAAATATGAGATTTTCATATGGTTTTTCATCAAACAAATTTTCTCATATACCAAAAAATATGCTACAACAGTATTGCTTATGGGATTCCACTGTTTGCAAGGTTATAGTCAACAAATATGCTAACTTTGTAGAAGATAGTAGAGAAAATAATGTGATGATAGCATGGTGAAAGAAAATCCATAAACTATAATGGTACATGTAAAAAATAAATTTGAACAAAATGATTATTCTAAAGTAGCACTAAAGTATGAGGAACAAGAACCAGTTGTGTCAAAGGCATTAAAAATTCATCAGTCAGGTCGTTTGATAAGACAATCAGGTTGGCACTCGGATTATGCTATTGAGAGCAATGTTGTGTACTGTTTTCTAACAGATGATGGAGAGTTATCAAATTTTTAAGAAGCAATGAACAGTTCAGATGCATCTCAGTGGATGGCATCAATGTATGAATAAATTAAAGCTCTTCATAAGAACAAAACTTGGGAACTTATCTCATTACCACAAGAAATAAAGTTTATTGGTAACAAATGGGTGTATAGGATCAAGCATAATATCGATGATCAAGTAGAGCGATATCGTGCAAGACTGGTGGTAAAAGGATATGCTCACAAAGAATTGATTGATTTTAATGGAATATTTTATCCTGTTGTTCGAATTACTACAATTCGAATAGTTCTGGCAATATGTGCTATATTTTACCTACATATAGAACAACTAAATATGAAGATTATTTTTCTTTATAGAGATCTTGAAGAAGATATATATATATATATATGCTCCAACCAGAGGGTTTTGAAGAAAAAAAAAAAAAACATAACTTGATTTGTAGGTTGAATAAATCTCTATATGGTCTCAAGCAGGCGCTGAGATGTTGTTATAAAAAATTTGATTTCTTCATAACGAGCTTTGGATACAACTGACTTAATTCAGACCCTTGTGCATATTTCAAAAGGTTTGGTGAAGGTGATTACACTATTTTGCTATTACATGTAGATGATATGTTGGTAATAGGTCCCAACAAAGATCGTATTAAAGAATTGAATGCACAGTTAGCTAGGGAGTTTGAAATAAAGGACTTGGGATCTGCAAAAAAAATTGTAGGGATGCAAATTCACCGAAACAAAAATAATAGGAAATTATAGCTTTCTCAGAAAAATTATTTGAAGAAGGTCTTGCAACGCTTTAACATGTAAGGCTGTAAGCCAATTTATACCTCATTTCCTACTAATTTCAAGTTATCCTCCAGTATGAGTCTTAATAGTGAGGCAGAAATGATGAAGGATGTCTCAAGTACTGTATGTATCAGCAGTGGGAAGTTTAATGTTTGCTATAATTTGTATAAGACCAGACATTGCACATGTAGTGGAAGTGGTTAGCCGGTATATGACGAATCTTGGTAAAAAACATTGGAATGTTGTGAAAAGGGTCCCAAGATACATTAAGAGGACCACAAATGTTACATTGTGTTATGAGGGATCAAACTTTATTGTCAGATAATATGTTGATTCGGATTGTGCAAGTGATCTTGACAAAAGTAAATTCACCACATGATATGTGTTTGCTCTTGTTGGTGGAGCTGTAAGTTGGGTTTCAAAACTTTAGTCAGTTGTGGCTACGTCAACAACAGAAGCATAATATGTAGCAGCTACACAAGCTAGTAAAGAATCAGTACGGTTGAAAATGATATTAGAGAAACTCAGGCACAAACAATAGAAGATTTCTATATATGTTTTTGTAATAGTCATAATGCATTGCATCTTGCAAGGAATCCATGTTTTCATTCAAAAACAAAACACATTCAAGTTCAATACCGCTTCGTTGTGAGAAAATGGGGGAAAGAATAGTGGATATGTAGAAAATTCATACTAAATACAACTTAATTGATTTCATGACAAAGACGGTCAATACTGACAAGTTTGTTTGGTGTCGATCTTCTAGTAGCGTGGCAGAGACATGAACAATAAGGAATAACAAGGAAGAAAAAATGGTGTGAAGATTGTTATGTCAAAAGTTACGGCTGGAAAGTAGTCACAACATTGAAGAGGTGGCCAGACACAAAATAAAGAAAGAAAACAAAAAAGAAAGAAAAAAAGAATAAACTATAACCTGGAATAATAGGGTGCGAAAATACGACGCCTCCCTTGATAATTAATGCGTTTTAAATGCGCTGGGAGGTCTAAAAATTGGGGCATTCCCAAACTCAATTGATCCATCCCAAGTATTCCATTCAAATATAGAAAAATATAGAGTTGGAAATATTCCAAGTATTTCTCATATTTTTAAGAGAAATTGTTGTTATTTTCTTGTAATTTAGAGGGAATGTTGTAACTCCTATCATTTTTTTATAGTGAATTATTCTATCTTTACTCGTGATTTTTATCCTAATTTGTTTGGAGGTTTTTCACATAAAATCTGTGTGTTCTATTTTCTTCATTCTTATCATTTTTTTCAAATTATTAGCTGCGATCCTGTTATAATTTGGTGTTATTTTATAGCAATGAATACCTTAGAATTTAAAATTTTTAAATTAAGTAAAATTTAGAATACGTGAAATTAAAATTAGTAAAAATACAAGTCTCATATGAAAATTTGTGAAACTTGGAGATCTAATTCCAAATAATAATAATAATGTTACAGTTATTCAAAAAAATAGAGTAATTTGCACTTAATACCCACAAATTTAATAAATAAATATAAATGTCTTCAAATCATGAGTTAAAAAGGGTTGTGAATATGAAATGAAGGAATAAGGGTTGTGGGGAAAAAAATAATCAAGAGAGGAAAAATGCCATTAACATGATTTAAAGCAAGGAGTTAAATTAGAAAAGCAACATTTTTTCTCTACAAAATAAGTGGAAAATGATAAACATTTTATAAAGAAAAATAGCATATAGCATCTTTAAGATTTTTTTTTTAAAATCTAATGCAATTATAGAAAATAGAAAATTTGTTTTCTATTCTCTAATTTAGAAAAATAAACTGTTTTAAACACAATTTTTAATTTTCGATCTTAGTAGAGATATTTTTCAAAAAACTACTATAGTTTTTTACAAATAAATAAGGCCATAAATTTTCAATGACATTTATAAGTGACCCACTGTTAACTTTATAACTCTAACTACACTTGTCTGCTAGAGCGTGTTTGATTGCACACATTTATCATGAAAAATGTATAATTATTACAATATTTTATATGGAAGCAATCAAATATTCTTAACTTTTATATGGAAAAATGTGTATGATACAAGTATTTAAAACTTCTTCTAATAGAATTTATTTTTCAAAGGGTGGGGTGGTTTTTGTTTTCTAAGCAAATATTACTTAAAATTAAATTCTAGATAATGCAATTAAACACACCCTTATTATTTTTAAAATTATTAATACGACATTGTCGCATGTTCTCTTCATATTCATTAATCTTCCATCATTTGTTCGGCGAACTAGCAATTTTTTTATGACTTGGTGATGACTAAACTATCATTGAACCAAAAAGAATGAAAGCCAAATTCTAGTTAGTTTGTCATATGAGAAAAAAAGACAAAGAAGGAAATAAAATGTAAGAATATTTTTGTCATATTCAAATTTTTAACATCTATAAAGTAAATAGTAAGAGAAAAGTCTAATTAGAATTGTAAATATGGAAATGAAAGAGATAATGTAATATCCTAAAATTTGAAAATAAATAATAATTATTCAAATCGGTGTTTGAGGATATTATGGAATATTTGAAAAGTTAAGAGGAAGTATTTATTTATGGTGATTATTGATTATTTGTGGGTTAAAAAGAAAATATTAATTTATTTGGGTATTTGGAGAATTAAGAAAAAATGTTTAATTATGTAATTTTGAGGAAATAGGAAATTTAGATATTTAATTAAATTATTTGGGAGTATTTATGAAAATAGTAGAATAAATTAATTTATTGGATTTCTAAAAATTTGGATAAAAGTGGGATTCTCAGAAGTTTCGGGGTGTTTGTGTAATTAAATAAGGGGTGCAAGTGAGGTTTTCAGAAGTTCAGTGGTGTTGGTACAAAATTCAGAAAGTGACTGGAAGTCACTTTAAATTTAATTGGAGGCATACTATGGTTGAAGGTGAGTGCGGGCGCGAGCGGCTACGCATGCGCGTGTGCAAGTGGCTGGTGCGGGTTTGAGGCTTGGGGAAAGCAGGCGCGGGCTGGGGGAAAAACGCTGATTTTAATCAGCAACCCAGGGCTAGGCAGTGGCACCAGCTGGCTGCCACGCGACAGCTTCTGGTGGCCCAATTCTTTGGCTTTTTAAAAGCCAATTTAAGTGAAGTTTCGCCTGAATTTTAGCTCAGAACAGAAAGGAAATTAAGGAAAGAAAATGAAGAAGAAGCAGCGCTAAGGGCCAATTTTTGGAGAAAAAATTGAAGATTAAACTATGTTTAATCGCGGTTTAATTAATCAGGTAAGTAAATAAATATGTAACAATCATTCTGTACGGTTAGAATTTTATTTTGGGTCCAATTTTATTAATTTTGGGAGTTATTATATTTTACAGCGTGTATTAATTTGGTGGTGTTCAAGCGTGGAAACGCTGTAAACGACTAGATACAGGCAAGCTCTTATCTATCCATACAATTTCTTTCCATTTTATGAATCCTTCATCTTCCTTTAACTCGTTTCGGTATCACGTATTAATTATATATACAAATGGATGATGTTATTTGCATTATTTAATTTAAAATAAATATGAGATTTATTAGGATTTTATTTGAGGTGCGCCTACATAGAATTTTAGACGGTTAAATTATTTATATTACATGGTTAGATTGAATTAATGCGAGCTATGGATTTATTAATCGCTATTAAATATTTTACTTCGCAGCGAGAGTGCAAGAAATGCAAGAAACAGCCGTGTAAGGCAAACTCCTAACCCTCTCCTCGTGATCTTTAATTCCCGTGAGAGACTTCATAGTTTCTCGTATTTTATCATCTCCCTTACTCTAATTTGGCGCCTAGCCTTATTTGTTGAATTATTATTCATTTGTTTTAATTTAAATAAATCCGAGACTTCTAGAGTTTTATTCGTTGAGTGCCTACGGGGGTTTGTATCGCCCCCACTCTTTTTGGGAATAATGTTGAACCAACCTGGGAACTAGGTTCTTAGACGTGCGGGTTTATTTATGATTTTATCGGGTTTATTTACAGTTTTTCTCATATTTATTTATGGTTCGGTTAGAGCTATCGAGCAGTAGGACAGGGGTCGGTTGTTGGTGACGTTGAGGTAGACTATTGTACGACCCTGAAGTGGACCGTCGGGTGGACACTCCTAGTCACTGACCGTTAACCAGTGCCGGGCACTGCTGACTAGCTCTACCCGTATGTGAATCACTGCACGTCTAGATTCATTATATTACTGTTCATGATTTGATATGCACATGAGTACGGGTTGCATATTGGGATATTCATTTGTTGAGAATGGTTGGACATGGACATTCTAGTTTGGTTAGGTTGCATCCAGCATGGGCATATGCATCGCATGTGGGTTTACTATGTGGGCAGAGTATGGCATGATGCCTGGATGTATGGGCGCCAGTGTATCACGTTGATGCTTATTACGCCATTGCATTTTTATGTGCATTGCATGGCTACTGATAGTATATAGTTCTTGGACGGGAGTACCGTTCCGAGAGAGCCTATGGCTCGGGCGTCGGGAGTACCGACATGGACGGGTGACGGGAGTACTGACCCAGGATAGCGCGCGCAAGTTTGTGGAGATTCATGTTGCCTTTCAGAGCAGCGACAGGTTGGTATGGGACTTGGGTGCTGTTAGAATGGGAGGTGCTATGGCACAC
Source organism: Diospyros lotus (assembly GCF_014633365.1). Lineage (NCBI taxonomy): Eukaryota > Viridiplantae > Streptophyta > Magnoliopsida > Ericales > Ebenaceae > Diospyros > Diospyros lotus. The sequence continues at coordinate 697,863 of NC_068348.1, read as the reverse complement.
ACCAAGAGGGGGGTGAATTGCTTATTTTAAAAATCTTGATAGGACTTGAAATCTTTTTAACCCAATTGAGGTTTTAGTGATTTAAAACATTAAACATATGAAATGACAAATATAAAGCTCAATGAATGTAAAAGTATGAAGGATAAATGACACAAATAATTTATAGTGGTTCGGCTTAAACCAAGCCTAATCCATTACCTTAGCTCCCACTAAGGATTTTGAACCAATTCACTAAAATCTCCTACTTACACAAGTAGGCCCTCTAGCTACACAAGCTAGGAAATACAACCTCCTACTTAAACCAAGTAGACCCTCTAGCTACACAAGCTAGGAAAACAGCCCCTTGCTTCAACAAGCAAGTCCTCTAGCACAAAGCTAGGAAAATAAGAATGATACAAATGTAAAGAGAGAAGCTAAGAGTTAACACTCTTAGTTACAAGTTCTCTCACAATTAAAACAAGGCTTAATAATAAATTTACAATAATAGAACAATGAAGCCTTGGAGAGAAAATACAACAGTGAAAGCGCAAATATATATAAGCTCGAGTAAAAATGATTTGAACTCTTTAGATTAACTCGTTCCCATCCATTAGCCTTCTCTTGATCATCCACAACTTGTATTTATAAGCTTCCCAAGAGATTGAAGAGAAATGTAGCCGTTTGTGACCGTTGGAGTTTGAAAACTAGCCGTTGGAAGCTTTCTGTAAAAGATATAGTCGACAGAAGAAAATGCATAGTTGACTATTTTTACAAATAAAACCAAACATAGTCGACAGACAAAAACGCATAGTCGACTATCTTATAACACAAAAATCTCATAGTCGACAGATATATATGCATAGTCGACTATTGCAAAAATGTGAAGAAAATTTTGAATTCTAAGAACAAAAATAGTCGACAGATGAAAAGCCATAGTCGACTATCCTAATATGATAGTCGACAGATGTCATAAATAGTCGACAGATCAAAAACAACATAGTCGACTATCCTTTTGCATAGTCGACTATCTTTAACAGCATAGTCGACTATTCTAAAGCATAGTCAACAGAATGAAATACATAGTCGACTATCCTTTTGAAAACATTGAAAACTTAACAAAACCTCATTTTGATTCTTTTGAAAGCAAGTTGGGATTATCAAAAATATATTTTGAAATAAAACCTCACTCAACCATACTCAATATTTCTTCCATAGAATTTCATACCTTGCTTCAAAATTCATATATTACAAATTTGTTTTCTCATTCATATAATCCATAGAGATTGATTTTCATATAGTCATTATCAAAACTATTTTACTAAGAATAAAATATCAGGTGCCGTGTGTCTTGTGTGGGCCCTAAGGACCGGTATGTGATTTTATTATGTTATGTTATTGTGTTGTAGCGTCTCATGGCTTGTGTGTACCTGGGGGTTTATTCTGGGAAGAGTTTTCTGGTTATGTCCAGCCTCTAGCTTTTCTTTCCTTATGCTTGCTGAGTCTCTCGACTCACTTTGCGTTCCATCATTCCAGGTAGTGGGAGCGTGGGCCATCGCAAGGAGTCATCTTTTAGCGGCAGAGTCGGTATGGTGTACAGGCAGTCCCGTCAATCCGAATCAACTCTGATGTCTGAGTAGGGTTTACTCTATTATTTTGTACTGTGCCAAGTCTTTTCTCGAGTCTCGTGTATGTTGGCACATGAGTTTATGTTTATTTATTTATCATGTGACCGCTGGGTTAGCGAGGTACCCGTAGTGCATGCACGTGTTTAGCTTCGCTTCCGTTGTTCTTACTTTTATGTATGCATGCAGGGTGGTTTTGGTCTTGTGTTTCATTCTTTTTCTCTTTCGTAGGCGCTCCCGTTCGGGTAGTCAGGGTGATTGTGAATATCCGGACGATGGTGCTTACAGATAAAGAAAGACAAAGTAACAGAAAAACTTACTCTCAACTACCCAAATTCATAACTCTTAATTATTTGACAAAAGAGAACATATTTTCTAGCTTTCTTTTATTTCCTGTAGAAACATAGATAAAAATTGGATATAGAAAACGTAAAACATTATATATAAGTAAACAAACCCTGTAATTCTTATAAATGGAAAATGAAGAGGCGAGTAAATAAAACTCATCATTTGTTCGGTAAAAGTTCTATATTGATCTCAATCCCAATCTTCGATATCATAATTTGATATGTATGAATGGAGAAGAAAAAGTTTAAATAAATAATTTGCTCGGTCTTTTATCATCTTTATATATATAAAAGTAAAATAGTTTGGCAAAGAATTTTTCTCCCCAAAACTTGCATTAATTCCTAAAAATATTAATTACTGTAAAATTAATAATGAATTTTCCAATACATGAATTTTTCAATACTAATTATGGGGTTTTCAATGCATTATTTTGTGTATATTAAATATTTAGTTAGTATACACATAATAAAGTAAGATAGTCTGCAAAATAATTTTTCCCCTCAAAAGTTGCATTAATAATAATTAAATTATCTTTATCTTTATATTATTATTATTATTATAAAAGGGGGATAATCTGCAAAAAAAAAAAAAATCCTCCAAAACTTGTATTAATAATAATTAAATTATTATTACTAAAAGTAGTAGTTATTAATAATTACTATAAAATTAATAATAAAATTTCCAATACATGAGTTTTTCAATGTTAATCATGGGTTTTTCAATACATTATTATGCGTATATTAAATATTTAGTTAGTAAATAGTTTGTTGTGGATACAATTAAATAGATGAATATACATATGTACGTAAGTAATTTTTAATCTACAAGAATGGATACACATAAAAAAATTACACAAGATATAGCCAAAATATCACTTTTATATTGATTTTTTATAATTTTTTCCGCTAACTTGCTGAAAAATTATTAAAAGCTATTTATAATGTGTATATTATTTATTCATCCATTTAAATATTTAGTTAGTTAACTTCTAAGTATGGATTTTTTAATGCATTATTATGTGTATATAAATATTTAGTTATTAAATAGTTTGCCAAGTATTAAATTAAAGATAATTATAATTAATAATTAAAGTAAAAAATTAAGCATGGGTTTCAATACTATTTATAATACTTATTTATAATTTAATTTTAAACTCAATTAATTTTCTCATCAATTAATTAAAAATATTTATAATATTATTTTTGATTAATTTCTCAATTAATCCCTCAATCAATCAAAAATAAATATTATTTTTGAATAATATAAATAAACAACTTAAACCATTAATTAAGTCATAGAAAATTGTTCATTTATATAAAATAAAAATAATTTGCATTTAGTACTATTATTGCAAAGCAATTGGAGACCTCCTATATAAAGTATTTTAGAATTTTTCACTATCAATTAAATAAATATTATTAATAGAAATTTTGAATAGACAATTTAAATTATTAATTATGTCATATATAGATATATAATTTCTCAATGAATTAAAAATAAATATTTTTTTATAAATATTATTAATCAAAAATATTTATAATATTATTTTTGATTAATTCCTCAATTGTTAAAAAATAAATATTAATATATGGGTTTTTCAATATTAATTAAGATTTAACATATCACATTTTGCAAGACTATAGAAGAAAATTAATACATAGTGAAAGAAAAATAAGTTAAAATTCATTTTTTCAAAGTTTTATTATTACTGCAAAAATTAAATTTCATTATCAAAAATTAAAAATTTAAAGTAAATTTTTAATTTGCATTAAAAAATCCATACTTTCTCACATTTAGGAGGTTTAATTTATATTTATATTTATAATTTATAAATAAATATATAATATCATAAATAATTTTACTTTAATAATTAATCAATCACTGTCTTTAATTTAATACAAGACTAATACATTGGTTTTTCAATACTAATTAAGATTTAAGATATTATATTTTCAAGACTAATATATGAATTCTTTAATATTAATTAAATTTAATTTTTAAATTTATTGTAATTACACCTCTCATGCATCGCCTGTGTGACCACTAGTTATTTTTAAAATATTTATAGATATTTAGAGCAAAATAAATAGTGTAATCGTCGTTTCGTCTTTATTACTTTGTCACTCTATCATTTATTCATTTTATATCCAAAGAAAGCGAGATTACAATAATCTCATTTTTTATTTATTCTTATCAAATAAAGTAATATTAAGAACATCTATATTACCTCATTTATTTTGCCGTTTTACTATGTATAACTTCATTTTTTAAACAAATAATTAGTAAGATAAAAAACTAATGATTAATATTGTTGTATTTTGATATTATTATTGACAACTCGATGATCAATAATTCACATTAACTATTTGTATTATTTGGTTCATAATGTTTATATCAAATTGAAATAATAAAAACAATAACGATTCAATGTAATAATGTAATTGGCGTGATAAATGCCTCAACTCATAAGTAAATGCCATGTACCCTACCCCTAAAGCTTTCAAGACTGAATAAGTTAACCTATAGGTTATTAGGGTATCTCATGCGTCACCAAATTAAGGATGGATTGGGTGCAATAGCAAAAAATAGAGATTGGATCAGTTGTTTTTCTCAAAATAACAAAGAACCTATGTACCAAATAAACAAGTACAACGCCTCTATAAATCACTATAATTTATACCGACAAATATATATTTATATAACCAAAAAGCGCCATAAGCTCTCAAAATATATACTCTATCAAATTGTCTCCAAAAAAATAGTATACGTTCATTTCCATTACCTATCTACTCATTTAATTCATTTATTCTCCATGTTTTTTGGCTCTTGACGTATATTTGACTCAAGTATCGACTAATCATTTTGGGTTGGGAAGGCCCCAGAAAATTCTTACATCATGTTGTTGTCAGATTGTTCCACGAGGCCTAAATTGATTGAGATGTTAATTCGACCCTATTACTGGTTGGCATTAATTCATGAATTATTGATTTTAATTATTTTTTATAAAGATGAAAACATAATGTAAACTCTTTTAACACTGCAACGTCTAATATTAGAGGTCTCGGGTTTCATTCATGTCGTGTTTAAAAATTTTCTATGATTTGTTGTTTAATTTTATTTTTGTTTGCATTTATTGTAATTTAATAATTCAATTAATTATATTTTTAAAATATACTTTGTATTGGTAAAAAAATGTGGACACATGGCAAGACAACATTGGCTCTCTTAAGAGCTGCTTGATTTTCTGATGCTACTTAGGCCACAAGACAACCCTGGCCCAAAAGCGAGAATAAAGTGGTAAAAACCTCAATTATTTACCGAATTTGCTTAGACGGGCCGGACTTTCGCCTTAATTACGAAACTGCACGTCTCCTCCGCAGCCTGCCATAAAGCCAACCCCTACCGCTTCCAGGTAAATTTCTACACAAATATCTCCTCTCTGCACGCAAGCGCAATCAATCCTCGAATCTCTCTCTCTCTGCAAATTTGTGGACTGCCGAAATGGCTGCACCTAGTCGAGAAGCAGTCGACACCTTCATGAGCATCACCGGCGTGTCCGAGGACGTCGCCGTTCAGAAACTCGAGGTGAGTGAATTTTGTTCCTTCTCTAAATTTACCGATTAAAATTCCCCGATTTAATGCGATTGGTAGTCCGAGGCTTCTATTCGTTGATCGCGGATACGTTGTTGCGCTGCGCGTTGGATTGCCTAACATCGTAACTATCAGCTTTTAGTTGTTGGGTATTTGTTTTTCTTGTTATTCCTCGTGTCTAGTTTATTGATTGATTCGGTCACGGACTGTTTTCTGGATGCCGTTCTACTGAATTCATCATTGTCGCCTGTAGATGGTTAATGCTGTGTGACTGCCTGTTTGGAACCTAGGAAGTCTCGATAGAAATGCGATCTTGGAATCTTGATTTGTGTCCTTTTTGGTTTGGAATTGTGTTGCCTCTCAAAGTTAAAGATTTATTTTTTAGCTCGTCGATTGGACCTTCGTGCTTCCAAATTTCAGTAACATCGTGAAATGCAAGATTCGAGATACTGAAGCAACTGGAGCACATGTTTCATTTGGTCCAAAAGGAATTTCAGTTATCCTAGAGGGTTAATGTAGCATACTGAACATAGGTGGCTGAGGGTATTGAAGCTAGATTGTTGTCAAGGAGTGGATTTCATTCTTTATTATTGTATTGCTCATAATGGTTTGGTTAATTGCTTGATGGACAATTAACTGAATTTTTATGTGCTCAAAAAAGGCAGAGTAATCCTGACATTCTGTGAGAATTTTGGGCTTAACAGCAGGGCCTTGATATCTACTATGGTCATTGGTTGGTTGAGGTTTTCACTTAAGAGCAGTGAATCAGTGGCTACTCGCCCAAATGTAAAGAAAGGGTTTAGGGTCAACAATGTAGCTTGTCAACCGGGCCTTGCGCTTGACATGTAATTTGTCCATGAATACAGGAGGAGAAACCTTTGGAAAAGCAATGGCCATTGGCTCCAAAAGGAATTGTGAGATTAACTTAAGCATGAAATCTACTAATTATGATTCTGCCATACACACTATTGAAAAGTTAATTATCTGGGGTAAAGTTTATTGATCTTTTTGTTTGTTTTTAAGTTTTGTTAGGTCTTTTTATACAGACCACATGTGATCTAGAACGCTTTATTTTTACTTAGAAGACACAATGGAAAACCTCATAAAGAAAATGATATAATGAAAAAAATGAATCACATCATACAACAAAGAGGAGTATGTGCTAGAAAATTAATGTTTTAAGGCATACAATTATTTTGCTTAATCTAATATTAACCATTGAGAGATACACCCATTGGAGGGGGTTCACTGTTGGGTTAACCGGTTGAAGCTCAACCATAAAATTCTTGCAAACTTTAAGGCAGATTATATTAATATCTTGTTATGGTTCAATAAATAACAAACGACAACAACAACAACAACATATCAAGCCTTAAATCTTTCTATGTGGGGTTGGTTACTTGATTACCAGGTTGCCAATGATTTCTATATATGGCTGGATCTTTTATAAGGCCTTTACAACTCAATTATGGTTCTTCAATGTGAACATTTAAAAAATTTATGATTTTTATCTTTATCTAGCTATAATGATGATGATGATAATAATAATAATAATAATAATAATAATAATAATAATAATAATAATAATAAAAAGAAGATTACTAATGTGCATATACTTACCCAGTAAACGTGCCATTTCATTTTCTACCCAACATCAATGGAACACATTTATCAGCATTTTATCAATAGAACCATTGTGGTTGCATCTATAGGCTCCCTTCTCACGTTAATCACCCTTACATGCAAGAAGGAGGATGAGGGCTATGGCTAGGCTTTCAATTTTGCTATTACATTTGTTTATTAATTGTAATTTTATTTATTCATTTCTTTTATTGTGTTCCTTTAGGATCTGGTATTTAGTTTGTTAATTATCTCATCCCTCAAGTGTCTCTTCTTATTTGATCTCAAAATGCTTCTAGTTTATGTTGACCCTAAATTTTTTGAATGGCATTTATTGTTTCTATTTTTTCATGCAAGTATTTCTGCCTTCTGTTTATTGAAAAGAATGAATAAAAGTAAGAATTAGAATTGCTTGCCATATCCGCGTTTTCCTCTTTTTGTATTTCCTCATTTGCCTCTTTCATAAATGGCCCCTTTTGTTTTTGTTGTTTTTGATAGAGAGCTTAGTTCATTTAGCTCTTGTGGAGGGTTTGCTCCTTAAGGCATCCTTTTGTTTCCTTTATTGTTACTTATAAAAAAGGTTTGAATATATGAAGTACCATGGCAGAAATTAAAGATTATACGCACATTGAGCATATTGAAAATATTCTAAACAAGGACTTAGTCCTGGCTTCTTTCTAATTATTTCTCTTTTGCCAACCCATCAAGGTTTATCCCTCTTTCACTACTCTGTCTTGACAGATAAATTAGTTTATCTCCATAGATTTTGGGCAAATATTGAAGGTAAGTATGACTTCTGGTTCATCATGGACATAGCCACAGCATAATTAGTAATTACCTTAGTTTCTGTTGAACAAGAAAAAGGGTAAAGGGCATCTCAGTGTATGAAATTCCCCTCTTTGTGAGGATCGGTGGCGGAGTTTTTCTGCATATAACCTTTCCTTACTTTTTTGCATGTTTGTTTCCACAACTCAAACCCGTGGCCTTTGAGCAACTATACTGTTGAGTTAGAAAAAGGAAAGGATATTGACATAAAATTTGAAACATCCATGTTAATTTTTTCTTTTTGGGGTTATGGTGGCTTCATTGAGATTGGGTTTTCTTGAATGTTGGAATATCAAATGTTTATATATTTTTTGGTCTTTGTATCTGTTGTATGAGCACTGGGTTTTGGCTGTTTTTTCCTATCATATGTGTTGATTTTTATGTTTGTAATGGTAGGCGATTGATGAAACAATGTTACTTTTTTTTATCTTCAGTGATGTTTAAGTTGTGAATTTTAATTTTTTAATGCTTTTGGCTCTTGCCAATATTGTTTTATGGGCAATTGGACATAGGTAATAGAAATATATTTTTGGCTATCCCTGCTTGTCCTTATCCTTGTTTGTTTGTTTTTTCTGTTGCAAATTATTGTATCTTTTGCCCATGGTGTATATATTTTTTGATCAACCAGGAGGCGCAGCTAAATTTCATGCAATTGAAGAAACTTATTCATTTCATGAGATCTTTCTTGCTATCTGTTGTGCATCTACTAATGAGAATGTTGGGAATATTTATTTGTGAATTTAAGAATGTGATTTATTCAGCTCTTAAGTAGTTATTGCTGCATCTGAGTAGTTTTCTTTAGCAATGTTATAGAAAATACTGTACTTCTTCTTAACTTCCTATGCGTCTGTTTTTTCTTTATGGTTTTAGGAACATCTTGGAGATCTCAATGCAGCTGTTAATGCACATTTTAATGAAGGGGACAGAAGAATGTCGGTCTTTATTTTTCCTGTTCCTGCTTTATTTTCTACCCAGTGCTCTCTTTAAATTGAGAAAAGCTCTAAGTGCTCTTATGCTTCTTTTTTTGATGATGGTAATTGTCGTTCATTTTTCATTGCTCAGCTTACCTGAAGCATCAACTGCTGCTCCTGAGAATGATGCCATGGAAATAGATGAACCTATTCAAGTTGGGTCACGGGGACCTCCATTCTCGCTTTTACCTTCTGCTAGAAATTTGAGTCCTTTCTCTATTCTTGATCCCGAATTCGGTAGAAGTTTATTTGACAGTGGCCCTGGTTCCCGTTCTCCATTTGTTTCCCATCCAAGAGAAGTTAGAGAGATTCCAATTGAGGTAAAGGATGGGAGTGAAAGATCAGGTCATTCAGGCCTTGCACCTACCATAGAGGATGTTACCGGAACTGAACATGCAGTTGGCCCAGAAACTCATGGGACTGTTGTAATTGACGAGAATGATGAAGATTCTCCAGCTGCTCCATCTGGACACATTGGTCTTTCAAATGAGCAGAAAGATGATGTGCTGGGTGGTAATTCTCATGATCATAGGGCAAGTGCCCCACAAATTGATAACTCGCCTGACTACAGCAATGACATAGAAGAAGAAATGGTTCGTGCTGCTATTGAAGCATCAAAAAGGGAAGCTATAAAAGATTATCCAAATCAGCAATTTGATGTTCATGATGTATGGGACCTTCTAACCTCTGAATTGTTTTCTTCTATATACTGCATCAGTTTTATGTGTTTGATGCATTTCATCTTGATGTAGGACGTAAGCAACCCTGGTACTCAACAAAGGCAAACTCACTTAGAGGATGATGAACTTGCACATGCAGTTTCTTTATCATTGAAGGTTTGTCAAATTTTAAATCCCTTTTATTTTCACATCTTTCACCTGCTTTAATTAAATTGACTTTAAAGACAGCGGAGCAAGAGAAAGCTTTGCGCGAGCAGGGAGAAAACATTGGAGCATTAGAATGGGAAGCGTCTAAGTCTGTGGAGCTGCAAAATATGGGGAAAATGATATCATCAAATGGAAGGTATATGTTGCTTGTTGCTATGTGGTGTTGCGATGGATGCATTTTTCTAGGTTTACTTGGTGACAATTCTATTTTTGCCTCTTTTTTTTTTGGCATCTGCTGGTACTTAATGTTGGCAAAGTAGCTGTTATCTTGACAGGCACACTTCAAGGAGATCTAGGTTGGACATAGGAAGCTCATCTGTCCAAGGGGAAGCTGAGGACGTGGAAGAGCAGCCGCTGCTCAGGCATAGAAGTGGGCGCATGTCTTCTGCTTCCATTAACCCTGACCAAGAAATTGGGGAAATTGATGTTACGCCCCCATTGAGTGCTGGACAGCGTAGTAGTATTGATCATCCACCGCACAATGGGAATGATTTTCAGTCTGATGAGGTTTTTTTCTTCCCGCTCAAATATCTTTATTGCCAATTATTCTTGATAATTTAAATCATATATGTGTGATAGTGTTGAATCAGCAAGTTCTGAATATATGAACTTTTTATTTTTTGGTACTTTGCTTTCAAGTGGGGTGGCATCTCATCTGAGGAACATGATGAAGCAATTATGCTGGAGGCTGCACTCTTTGGCGGAATTCCTGAAGGGAGCAGATATCATTTTCCTCATGGCCCTCATCAACTCATGCATAATGATTTAGATAGAACTTCAGACCTTTATCCTCAGCGAGTACCTCGTCCCCCATCACCTGGTCTTGCAGCTCAGCGTTTGATTAGGGAACAACAGGTTGGATCTTGAACCGGCATTTGTAAGTAAATTATTATTGTATGATAATTGATTCTTATTTCTTCAAACTGCTCAGGATGATGAATATCTTGCATCACTGCAAGCTGATAGAGAAAAAGAACTGAAGGCGATTCAAGAAGCTGAAGCTGCTCTTGAAGAAGAAAGGCAAAAGGAAGAAGAGGCACGTAGAAAATTGCAGGAGGAGCAGGTAATAGAGAATTGAAAATTTATTGCTGTCAATGTAGCATAATTAGTTGGAACTGCTTGGGGGTGCTTCTGATATATATATATATATTATTTTATTATTATAACTTAACAATAGTTATTAACCCTGTAATTAAATATAATTTATCAAAGAGAATAAAACCCCATAATGAACTATATGCTTAGATTCTTCATGTTTTTCTTTTTATATTTTATGCATGGTTAGTGTTAAAAAGTGAAAGTTGATGCTGGCTATATTATTTGAATGCTTGACAATGACATGGCTAGGTACAGTATTTAGCACAGGTTTGTCTATAATTATTTTTCTTTTTTTTTTTCCTTCTCTGAAATTTTATAAAGACCTTTGCTGTTAAATGTGGTGGAAATATGCTACCGAAGTGTTCTTTTGTTTGCTCCCCCCTTGAACAGACACTTAAAGCATAGGTTACTACCTGCCTCTATGGAAGAGGTTTACTTTGTACCACCCGGAGGTCATATAGATCAGAACCCGAAGTGATAAGAACGAAACGGGTGGTGGGAACTGTGCTAGCACTTTGATTCTTGACTGCTGGTAGTATTTTACAATTTCAATTATGGATGTCTTATTCATCCCTGGATACAAGCACTTTTTAATAATCACATGAAACTTCTTTATCGTTTTTTATTTGAAGAGTTGAGCTCAATTCCTGACAAAATCCGCCTACAGTGTATTTTTTGGCTATTTATGAAAGCAACCAGATTCCTCAACCTTGGGCCCAGAGGGTTTTCCTTAAAATGGTAAACCTTCCAGAGTTGGAATAAATTAGTTGACGTGAGTTTACTGGCCCGTATGAGTTTGTTGTGAGAGTGTAAACAGCTTAGTTTTACTCACTTCTGTGAGATGTCACGTGTTTGCCCGAACTTCTACATACAAGCCATTTCTGATAGATGCAGCTGCAAGCATGTAATGACATCTTTGTTAAATACAAGATGACTGGTGAGTCTGTGGACAGTTACATTCTCCTAATCTCTTTTACTTACTTACCATGCTGAGGTTGCTAGCTTGTGTTATCAGCTGCACTACCAATTTAATAAGTAGCAAAAAGGGGAATAGTTAGCCAAGACAACCATCATTGACATTCGTTTTAAGGTGGCATGTGCACTTGTCAAAATGAAATTACATGTGGGATTTCTTGGTCATCTGTCAAAGAGCAACTACATTGGACACCTGGAAGCAAAGTTTTCAAGCAGTTGCTATAGCTATGCCAACAACAATTTTCTTCTTTTATTAATTTTACAAATTATCTTAGACAGCCCAACCTAGTAAGCTTGGTGTATCATGAATGATACTGAACTTGTCATTTCCTTTTAGAGATTTTTTTCCCTACTGATGTTATCCTTCTAATGAAATTGGTACACCTGCATCAAGACTTCCACCACAGTTTGCTTAATACATTTTTCAAGCTTCCTACTGGATGGGGAGGACAGACTCCAGTCTAGACTTTCACAGTTTCCGTATTGATGCCTGGATTATATTTATTTATTTGCTCTGCAGGAGATTGAGAGACAACTGGCTGCAAAGGAAAGTTCTCTTCCTCATGAACCAACTATAGATGATGAGAATGCTGTAAATCTTCTAGTGAGGATGCCAGATGGCAGTCGACATGGTCGTCGGTTTCTGAGGTCTGATAAGTTACAGGTATAGTTAGTGCAGAAGACTTAACTTTTGTTGATTAAATGGTCATTTCCTGTGTAGGTTTATATTGCTTAGCTTGAGTGATTTGCTTTGCAGTTCCTTTTCGACTTCATTGATGTTGGCAGGGCAGTCAAGCCTGGCACCTACAGATTGGTATGTTCCTATTCTTTATGCCATGCCAAGCTGAAAGTTTAAACACACTGAGTGAGTGTGACTAGTTATCATGTCTTGGGCACTTGCCATCCAACTCAACATTGTAAATTATTGGATGATGTTGTCTACCCATAGGCTCAAGAACCACTTGGCCTGAGACTAGACATCCACATAGGACCTTGTGGCATACTCCCTTTGCATAAACCTTGACAACTTCATTAGGGGCACCCTTCTTGCCTACCCTCATCCTTTTAGACTTGATAGGGTCCCCACAAGTCATGAAGTTATTCCCACCAATCTACCTGTGTTGGTTCTGGTACTGTTAGATTGTGGGAGGGTTATATGAACTCTCTTTTTCTCCTTAGATGTCCACTAGATATGACAATGGTAATGGTACAAGATAATGGGTCCCAAGTTCTTATTCAAAATGGATACGTCAGTCCTCTCATTGAAACATTATTTGGAGAAAAATTAAGTTTAATACTAAAAAAATTCAGAACTTAAGATGGATAGCAGATTTAAATCTCATTGTTCTCTATATTCAATTTAATTCTTAGTAGAATGATACATTTCTAGTTAACTCGAAGATGGATAGGGTTTGTGATTTCATACAACGCTCGAAGATGGATAAGGTTTATGATTGCACACAATGACACCATTTTTTGGTTGACATTTACTCTTTTCGCTAGATACTTCTTCCATTCCATACACTCTTTTCATGAGAGCCTTTATTGGTCTTCTTCACATGACCAAACTATCTTAATTGTGTCTTAAGCATCTTATCTTTAGTAAGAGGCTACTTCAACCTTATTATGAGTAACCTCATTTCTAATTTTGTTTTTTCTTGTATGGCTACACATTCATCTATTCGTCCTCATCTCATCCTCGATTTTTATAGTTATTTTTGGTTTAGGAGAAACTTTGGAGGGTTAAAAAATATCATAACTCAAACCATCTAAGATTGTATCAATGGTGTTTTCTTCAAGAATCAGTGTGGATTTGACGACTTCTATGAAGGATTGTTGATTGCTCCCAAGTTCTTAGACAATGGTCAAGGGGCTGACTGGGCTTTGGATTTTAGTAGCTTGTCATGCCCCACACTGTTTGATGCAAGGCAGTATGAGAAATAAGCAAGTATTGGAGGTTATTGGAAGCTGTCAGAATTCTCTAGTCCTTTGTGGAGACTTGAGAGTCTAAGGTTCTAGTTTTAGTTTTTCAGGATGGTTCTAGTACCTCAGGTTCTAGAATGTTATCTTCTAAATATCTTAGATATTTATACATAGAATGTTGTAGAATTATAATTTTAGCCATTGATTCTAATTGATGTACCTTAGGTATTGTATTCTGGAAATCGTAGAAGATCTTGAGTGGTCCTAGAGAGGGTCTCTCACTAGCGTGTATCTTTCTCTTTCTAGAATATACAAGTGCCTCCTATATCCAAGCACCTCTTGTCTCCTTCACAAGGGTGTAAGGTGGACACAGAATCCATAAGGGGATGTTGATTGCCATGTGCTGGTCACCTGTTATTTGGAAGTAGCGTAGGTCGCGACAAGCTTCTGTGATAGGCAAGGACTGGCTGTGAGTTGCTGTTGGCAGTTAGTGGATTAATTGTCTCCTTGTTGAGTGGGCTTGGACTTTTTGTTAAAGTTAATGGGAGAGATGTGATGTTAATTAGATACTGCTGATTATTGATGATATGCCATGGTGCTGTGATATTGTGATAATCGGAGTGGATTGAAATTTGGCCTGACCAATTATGTGGAAGCATTCAAGGATTGGAAACTTAGGTGAAGAAAAAAGGAAAAAGAGATCTGACAGTGACAGGAAGATGCAGAAGAAGAAAGAGAAGAAGATAGAAAATACCAAAGGAGGAGATTAGTAATTCATTTTGCATACTAAATCAATCTTATGAAATTGAAACACTGTGAGTTACCTATGCACTCACATAACCCTAGCAACTAGCAAGATAGGTATGCAAATTAAATTAAGAAACAAAATCAAACTTTCTAGTATCTCTAGAGTGTCAGATCTAGAATCTGACTGGAAGGTTCTTCCGTAATTGAGGAAGAACAAAGAGTAAGCGGAAAAGGAAGAACACGAGAAAGAGAGGGAAGAGAGAGAGAGAGAGAGAGAGAGAGAGAGAGAGAGAGAGTTTGAGAGAATTTGGATGGAAAAGATCAATGGAATTCTCCTCACATGATCCCCATTCTCGTGTGTATTCTCTTTTTTATAGGAGAGTGAGTTAGTTATAGCTTCTAGAGAACTCAACTCAAGTGGCCATGTGTACTTGGCTCTAATCCTCTACATCTTAGCCTCTAGTTACCATCGTGTCCCCCCCCCCCGGGGCTATTCATATACACTCAATTACAATGATACCCTCAGGTTGTGACAACCGCCCCCCCCTTGAAGGATTTCTTGTCCCCAAGATATTAGAGAAGTCTGGCCACCCTTAGATACCGTTGGAGGAGGTCTGGGAGGTACTCCTAAGTGGTATTATCGGGGTGCAAATGGGTCAATTGCACCAAGACTTGTGTGAGAGGAAGGGAGTCCTGGTAGATCACCCTCTTCTCTAGCACAACTTTGGGCTCCACTTCCACTATGTGATCTTCAATTAACTCGGGTACCTCCTCGCTTACTCCTTCAATTGTTCCCATTGCCTTCTTTAGGAAGGATACATGGAACACTAGATGCAGCCCCACTCCATCCGGAAGTTGTAACCAATAGGCCATGGGTCCTATCTTAGCAATGATTCTGAAGGGCCCGTAGTACTTAGGGCTAATTTTAGATGTATGACCCTTAGTGAAAAGGTGTTGTTGAAACCTTTTCACCTTCAAATAGACCTCTTCACCCACCTCAAAGGTTCTGTTTGTGTGGTGTCTATCCGCCATTTGCTTCATCCTTTGTTGGGCTATAGTAAGTTCCCTCTTGATCACTTACAAGGCATTCTGTCTAGCCTGCAAATACTGATTTGCTGTGGTCTCGACTGGAGTGTAGTGCATGACAACAAGAATTATAGGGGGTGGATATCCGAACAGTGCCTCAAATGGAGTCCTCTTATGGGCTATATGATAGTTGGTGTTGTACCACCATTGTGCCAAAGCCATCCACGTACTCCAACTCCTTTGCTTTGTAAAGCACAAACACCTTAGGTATGTTTCTAAACATTGATTTACCTACTCGGTTTGCCCACTAGTTTCAGGATGGTAAGCTGATGACAAACTTAATCCAATTCCCAACCATTGGAATAAGGTTTTCCAAAATTGATTGGTAAATACCTTATCTCTATCTGAAACCACTGCCCTTGGCAACCCATGTAGCTCAAACACAGAGTCCATCAGCTTCCTTGCCACTTCTGCAGCAGTAAACGGGTGTGCTTGGATGATGAAATGGTTGAATTTGGTCATCTTGTCAACCACCACTAGGATAGTGTCAAAGCCCTCCGACCTTGGCAGCCCTTTTATGAAGTCCATAGAGATTTGTTCCCAAGCTTGGGAAGGTATCTCCAAGGGTTCGAGAAGACTTGGGTGGGGCATTTGCCCATGCTTGCACCTTTGGCAAGTGGTGTACTGTAGAACATACTTGGTCACATCTTTTTATGTCTTGGCCAATAGAAGAGCTGTCTTACTTGGTGGTAAGTCACATTCAGCCTCGAATGCCCTTTAATGGGAGAATCATCTAGGGACTGTAGAATTCGCTTCTTTAGTTGCTCATCCTTTCCAATTACCACCCTATCATGGTATCTAAGTAATCCCCCCTTGAGAGCATACCTTGAGTCCTCCTGGGGTTGTATTGATAATCTGGTCAAAATTTCTTTGACCCAACTTGTTTGCTCATAACTGCTAGTTATGCTTTGCACCCAATCAGGCACCAGGGTAGATAAGGCATGGCAACTACCCTCATTCTCCCTTCATGACAATGCATGTACCACTAGGTTCTCCTTTCCCTTTCTATATTGAATTATGTAGTCAAACCCCATTAGCTCAGTGATTCCTTTTCTTTGTAACTGATTATATGCCTGTTGTTGCGACAAAAACTTCAGGCTCTTGTGGTCTGTCCAGATGATGAATTGCCTCCCTTCCAGGTAATATCTCCACTTCTCAATGGCCATTAATATGACTAACAGCTCCTTGTCATAGATACTTAGGCTGAGATGCCTTGGGGCAAGGGCTTGACCCATATAAGCTATTGGCCTGCCTTATTGAATTAGTATTGCCCCTATTCCGGTGTCACAAGCATCGATCTCTAGAATAAACTCCTTGGAGAAATTCAACAATGCTAATATGGGGGCTTGGGTCATAGCCTCCTTGAGGGACTCAAAGGCATTCTTAGCCTCATCACCCCAGTGGAAGTTGTTATTCTTTAGCAAATTGGTGAGGGGTTTACTGATCACTTTGTACCCCTTAATAAACCTTCAGTAATAACCTGTGAGTCTTAGGAACCCTCTCAACTCCTTAAGGGTCTTAGGTTTAGGCCACTGTTTCATAGTTGCAACCTTTTGGGGGTCAGTGCTTACCCCTTGGCCAGATATAATATGGCCGAGATACTCCATCCTGGTCTTTGCAAAAGTACACTCCAACCTCTTCACATAAAGTTGATGGTGTTTAAGGATTTCAAATGCCTTCCTTGGGTGGATCAAGTGCTAGTCTAGGTTAGGGCTATAGACTAAGATATCATCAAAGAATACTAGCACGGATTTTCTAAGGTAAGGACCAAAGATGTGCTTCATGAGGGCTTGAAAGGTTGCAGGAGCATTTGTGAGCCCAAAGGGCATAACCAAGAACTCATAATGTCCTTGGTGGGTGCGGAAGGCTGTTTTAGGGCAGTCCTCAGGGTTCATTCGAATTTGGTGATACCGTGAGGTGATGTTCAATTTGGAAAAATTGAGGCCCTGGTCAGCTCATCTAAGAGGTCCTCAATGATGGGTATTGGGAACTTGATTTTATGGTTATGGAGTTTAGTTGCTTGTAGTCTACACAGAACCTCCATGAGCCATCCTTCTTTTTAGCTAAGAGAACCGGGGAAGCAAATGGACTTTGGCTTGGTTGAATAAGGGACTTCCCTAACATCTCCCTTACTAGTTTTTAAATCTCAGCTTTTTGAACAAGGGAGTATCGATAGGCTCTTAGGTTAACCGGTTCACTATTTGGTTTGAGGTGAATTGAGTGATCAAGGAATCGGGGTGGGGGGTAGGAACGAAGGATTAGCAAAGATTTCCTCAAACTCCATCAACAATAGTTGAATTGGTTCGTGAGAATGTACCTGAGTGGTGGTTGGTACTCTGGCCCGGGGCATAAGGTGCCATTCTCTTCCTTGTCTCTCCTTGGGAGGGTCTTCTCCCTGATCCACTGTTGTCTCTATGGCATGGAGAGAGTGTAGCTGCCCCATAGAGGTCCCTCCTTGTTCCAGGAACTTTTGTAATTTCTTTCCGGACACGGCCCGACACTCCCCCTTCTCTTGACAACCCTTAAGTGTGATCCTCTATCCCCCTATTTCAAATGTGACTTCTAGAGTGTTGGAGTTGAACACCAGGGGACTAACTGTCCTCATCTAGTCTCCACCCATCACAATTTGGCACCCTTTTAGCCTGAGAATTCTCAAATCGGCTAAGAATTTTTGTCCATTCATCACCCATTCAAACTCCTTGCACTTAAGTTGGCTTACCATACGGCTCCCGTTCGCAATCAGAACATACAATGGGGGAGTTTCCTGCAACTCACATTGCAGGTTAGTGGCCGTTTCTTCATCCATGAAACTATGGGTACTGCCATTGTCAATGAGTACCACCAACCTTCTTTTCCCCACAATTCCAGTCACCTTCAATACCTTGCCCAAGGCACAGTCCTGTAAGGCATGCATAGATATCTCCCCTGCTTCCCCTTCAATTTGCCCCTCCTGCTCTTCCTCTTCTTCTATCCCACTTTTTCCTCCTTTCCTTGGCCTTCCATGGTCAAGAGCATCCTTTTGCACTAATGTCCTGGCCTGTATTTCTCCCCATAGTGGAAGCAATGCCCCAATTCTCTCTTTTGATCCAATGGTAAGGCCTTGGTTGGGGATGGAATGAGTTGGCTTCTACCCCCGGTCCACTCTTTGGCCAAGGCCGATTACTCTCTTTACTCACTCCTCCATAAGAGTTCTCTTCCTTGCTCCCTCTAGGGGACAACTTGTGCCTCTTTGCAAAAGCCTCTAGAGCCATCTCATGTAGGTGAGCCTGCTCAGCCACTTGTCCCACCAATGTAGGATTGAGCATTTTAACAATGGGCCAGATTTGATCATCCAACCCACTAATGAAGCTAGACACGAAGTAGACTTCATCCAGGGAGGGGTGAGACAAGGATAGTAGGGATCGAAGTTCCTCAAACCTTTCCTGATACTCTTGCATTGTCCCCTTTTGCCTCAGTTTGTTGAATTCCTCGATAACATCAATTATAGTCTTCTCTCCAAACCTATTACAAAGGCCATTCACAAACTTCGCCAACTTCACTCTATCCTACCTCTACGCCAATTCTGGAACCAAGCATCGGCATCATTGAGATACACGACTGCCATGTTTACCTTCTCCATTTCAGCCATTCAGTACTGATAAAACACCTGTTCACACTGTCTCATCCACCATCTAGGCCTGTCCCTCTCAAATGCGAGAATCTCCATTCTAGGCCTTGTAGGTGTAGGGTGAATTCCTCCCACTCCCTTATGGAAATTCTCCTCCTTTGCCTCCACTCAGTCCTCAGCCTCTACTAGATCATGGGATCTCGATCTATTCCATGGTGTTGTCAGAATTGGCATAGAGGAAGCTCTAGGGGAAAAATCTGTTGGGAGGCTAGCATTAGGCTGTCGAGCAAACATGCTCAAGGCGACGCTTACTTGCTGGTTAATTTGCTGGCTTAGTCTAGCAAATTCCTCCCTGAGTCCACCAACGATTCGCTCCAAATGAGTCGCGTTCTCCGATCGGCACTGACTGATCACCTCTTGTGTGTTTCGGATTCCGAATTCCAATGTCTCCAAGCGATTGTCGACCTGCTCTTGGATCTCCTGCATTCCCAATTCAATGGCATCCAATCTGGATTCCATTTGCTTCGCACGAGTGCCCTCAACCATAGTTGTTAACCGATCAGGTTGCTGGCTTTGATACCAAATGTTAGATCTAGAATCTGATTGGAAGGTTCTTCCGTAATTGAGGAAGAATAGAGAGTAAGCAGAAAAGGAAGAACACGAGAAAGAGAGGGCAGAGAGAGAGAATTTGGAGGGAAAAGATTTGTGGAATTATCCTCACGTGACCTCCATCCTCGTGTGCATTCTCTTATTTATAGGAGAGAGAGTTAGTTATAGCTTGTATCCTCGTGTGCATTCTCTTATTTATAGGAGAGAGAGTTAGTTATAGCTTGTAGGGAACTCAGCTCAAGTGGCCATGTGCACTTGGCTCTAATCCTCTACATCTCAGCCTCTAGTTACCATCATATAACCCCCCCCCCCCCTCCCTCTATTCATGTACACTCAATTACAATAATACCCTCGGGTGTGACACAGAGTTCATAAATAACTAAAATCATAGAATAATTACAATTCTAAAATTCTAAAATTATTAGAACTTATCTCTATTACTAATTCAATACAAGAACACAGCATGCAATTGTTTACTAATTAGATTAAAGAAAACATGAGAAAGAGAGCAGAAGAGTGATAGAGCAAAAATGGAGTACCCATTGCATTAGAAAGAAAGTTTACAAGGTCTGGTAAGAGCTAACAATAGCTCAGTACAATTGGGGTGAAGCTCTACCATTACACTATTGTAGCTGGAGCAAAAAAAGAGTGATTGCATTAGGAGGAGAGTCTTACTAGCTCTGAAAGAACATACAATAGCTCAGTACAAACTGGAATCAAACTTTCACTATTACATTCTTTTTCTAATAGCATCTGAGGTTATTTACAAAGTGATGAAAAGATCACCGTACTTGTTTAAAGAGTCATAAAATGGCTCTTACAAAAATCATATAAACTAAAATACAGCAAAGTTATACTAATGAAATAAGCATTGACCTTGTGTAAGGAGTCATAATGGTTCTTATAAAATAAAGTAAAATAAGCCAGTCTACAAGGTAAAGTACACTACGAAACTTTATGATATCTAATAGGCCTGGAGGCATGCCGCAACATATATATTGATTCTCTAGAATTATGGAAGTTTGGTAGGAGGTCATAAACGGAAACACTGGACTCTTGGCATCATTTTGAGAGTACATGTATATTGGCAAACAATCCATGCACGCTAGGCTACATGAAACAGAAATAACTGTGGATTTTGGGACTTTTAGTGGTACAAGCTGTATTAAAGAATAGTGTCAAGGATCTGTCTAAGCAGCTATGTCTTCCTCACATATTCATTCTTCCAGTAAAGTCCAAGAATCATTTTAATTAGTTAGCCTCTTTTTTCTATTGGCTCCACAATGTCTTGAACATCCTCCAAAAAACCCGTACTTGTCTTTCTATTGCCTGCTGTGGCTGTCCTCCAACTTCCCTATCCATCACCGGGGAAGCCTTAAACACCCGGTAGTCAGTGAAGAAAAACGTGGCAAACCACTTAAGTATTTTTTGCATAGACAACATTAACTGACAACAAAAAAGGGAAAAAATTTCTTCACATGGTTGGTGAATTTAGCCGACCCCATCCAGGGGGATTAAGATTTGATATATTATTTTGTATATTTGGTGCATTAAATGATCTATTTATTTGTAAACCCATTTCAACTCACTAAAAAAGAAAACTTTTGCCATGCCATACTTCTATTGCTTTATCATATTTTGCTTAAATCCGATGGCTAAAATTTCTACACATGAAGAAAAGTCATTTTTCCCACTCAGCCTCTCCCATCGGCAAATCTATCATATTGTCCGTGAAGCTAATGACCCATAACGACAAAGTATTTCATTCTACAATATATTATATGCCAATTCTTGAGCTCCGCTAGGCAATGACTGCTTGAATTTTACTGGTTGGTTGTTGGGCAGGTGAGGCCATACCCTCGGCGTGCTTTTAGCGACGGAGAGGGCTCATCGACTCTGAATGAAGTGGGCTTGACCAGCAAGCAAGAAGCTCTATTTCTGGAGCTGATTTAGCTTTCATATTATGGTCGTCCTGTAAAGCTCTAAAAGATTTCACCAGAAAATTGCTAGTCCTCTTTGAAGCCTTACAAATACATACACAATTAGAGAGGGATCGTTGGATGCTTTATTTGTGGTATTTGGTTGGAATAGGAACAGAAACAGAAACAGGAACAGGGGGCCAAACAGAAATGTGCTTCTTCTGTGGCCAAAAAGAGCAGAAACTGGATGTGTTTGAATTTAGGTGTTTTGACTGACGGCTTGTGGGGAATGTATATGACTTCTTTATGGCTTAGGTCAGAATTACAACTTTGCTTGTCTTCCGTAAGCTTCATCTCATCATCTAAATTATTATCCCTAAACTTATAATCACATCTAAAGACATAAAAATGGTTGTCTAATGGTTCGTATAAATTTGGAAAATAGAATTTTGTGTCCATTAACTAATAATAGAATATAAATCACTATCTAAGCACATGCGAATGGGTGGCCGTGGCCGTCCTTCAGGGATCTAAGTGGTTGTGATTTTTAGCAAGGAAAATGTTATTGATGTTGGTTATATTTTGAGATGTATAATATATATGTAAAATAATAAAAATATTTTTTATTTAAGACGATAAAACAGTGTGGCGTGCATGAATAAATTACTCACTCAAGTCGATAAGACAGCGTAAGTCGGTGAGATGTAAAGAATATTTTTATAATTCTATATATATTATATAAGTGTAATTTAAAATACCAATAACATGGTCTTTTTGACAAAATTTTCGATCCCTTTTGGGTCATTTGCATAGTATATTTAATGAACAGGGAGTGGAAGGTGTGGTGCAGTCTGAATGCCAGAATCCAATGGACCCATACTGAAGTTGAAAGCGATGGACATGGACACAGGGAGAGAGAGAGACAGAGAGAATGGATGGGCAAAGAAAATGTCAAAATCAAAAGGAAAGTTCATTCGTCTGTCAAATAATGATGAAGCCAATGCATGCACCTTTTTAACTTCCTCTGGGATGTTATCGTTTGGTGCCCCTTCTCAGGACACATCATCTCCCCCGTCCTAAAAGAAAGGAGGTCTATTTATATATAAAAGAAATAAAATTATTACCACTTTGGAGTCTGCTTATTTTTTTTTTTTTAATTTGAGTGATGAAAATGAAATATATAAAAATAAAAAAGTTTGGAGTGTAATTATTTTTTTGTAAGTTAATGCTTTGGTTGGTTTAAAGACTAAATATATATATATATATATATTTATATATAAAATCAACGAGGTAGTCAATTAGTAGTAGTCACAAATATTTTTTTGTTATTTTTTACATGGTCTTTGATGCTATCAATTAAATTTAAAGAATGAATTAGCCATGTGATCATAAAAGTCTAATATGATATTGCTTGACTTGTTATAAATGATTTATCTATGTGTGATTGAATTCTCTAATTTCTATTAAATATATATAACAAGAAATTTCTAATCTCATAAATAAGATACTTAATTAAATAAAAAAATTATTTGCATAGTCAAGGATCTCAAGAAATTCAACACAATTCTACCTCCTAAGCACAAGTTAGGTCACGATAAGGTGAGATTTGAGATTCACACCATTAGGTCACGTGTTTGATTCTTAATCCTGTACAGTGATGTAAAACTTCTACCTACAATTTATTTTTTCTGTCAAAATCTAGAACACAAGCGACGAGAGACCATGCAAGAGCGATAATTCCAAAAAATTTAACACAACCCTTTTAATATAATAATTTTTATGGTATTTAAAGGCATTGGTACCTAAGATTGTGTATAAGATAAAGAGTGGGATTCTATACAATGGAAAAACCTAATGAACAAAAAAATAAATATATTGTATAAAATCTTTTTGTATTATAAATATATTTTATATTTTATAAAACAAAAATCTTTTGAAGTGTGAGTACTAATAATATGTCGTAAAAAGTTTAAATTTTGAAAAAGAAAAAATATATATCTATATATATATATATACACTATTATAAAAGTAAAGAGGACATATTATGAAGTTATGTTATTTAAAATATTTAATTTTTTATTTATAAGGACAAGAAAGAAAAGAACAAAAGGAGGGGAGAAATAAAAATAATGGTGGGTGTCATACTATTTGGTGGGTAGTAAAATGACACGTGGCACAACATATGTCGTCCAACACGTGCTAACTTACCGATCAGTTAATGGGTGGGTAATCTCCTGGAAATTTCACGGAAGCAAATGATGATGTAACCCAACGGTCGACTGAACGGCCATCAGGAGACAGCCACGTGCTGCCCACGTGCCCTTCCGCAGAGCACCCCAAAAGCAAGGGGCAGAGAAGAAGAAAGAAGAATAAAATCGCCCTCTGCTCCGTACACCAACTCCCTCTCCAACGGTCATATTTCTCCGACACACCCCAACGGTCATATCGCCCGATCACCCTCAGCCGTCGGATCTCCATCCTACGGCCGCAAAACCCACCTCCCAAAGACTTCTCAAAACAAAACCCCCTCCTTTTTCACGGCCACCCATCATCATTATCATTTCGTTTCGAAGCCAACGTAAAATCAGATTCAGAGCTGCAATGGCAGTAGCAGCAGTAGTAGTAGTATAGTTACAGAGCCTGGGTTTTATAAAAAAACAGTTTCCATTTGGAGAATGGCTTTTTGGGTAGTGGGTTTATGATTAGTTTTCACTTCCGTTGATGATCGCTTGGAGAGGGATTGGTGGATTAATCGTCGTCGTCGTCGTCGTCAGCTGTGATGGTGAATATGGGCCATTTAACTCTTCAAAATTTGAGCTGTTTCGATTTGGCTTTTGGAGTCCAAATTCCAATCACGTCAAGTGAGTTTTGTCCAATGATCTGTCTTTGAAAACTCTGGAATCCGATGATCGTTTCCTGGTAGGTTTCAGTATTTTGTTTCCATTCTTTGATTCTTTTCTTAGGTGGGGGTGGGTATTGTTTGAAGTTTGAATCTGTTCTTGATCTTTGCATATAGGTCATTCATTTGTAGTATATACACACACACACATACAAAATCTTTTATTCTTTTCACTTTCTTCTTCCGCCCAAAATTTCATCGGATTCCTGAGGCTTAATTTGTTTCTTCTTGATGTGTTGAAACTTCACTCACACTCACTTAGTCACTGTTTCTCTGGGTGTCTCTTTGATGCATTAGACGAAAAATTGAATCAGAATTCAAGGGGATAGTCATAGATTAATCAATCGTACATAGCAGCAGAATTTATATATATAAATATATAAAGAGGAAAATAGAGAGAAACATAGAGAAGAAAAGGGTGGGTGAGTTGGAGTTGAACAAAAGACAGAGAGAAAGGTGGAAAGGCATAGAGAATGTTGGCTGGGTGCTCTTCCACATTGTTGTCTCCTAGGCATAGATTGAGAAGTGAAGCATCTGCACAGTACCACCAGGTTTGCCATTTCCCTTCAATGAGCGCACAGAGACTAGACTTGCCATGTGGGTTCCCCAGGAAAGACACCTCCAGGTCACAGTCCATTAGGCCTGTGGGGCTTTCGGTGGAGAAGCCGCTTGAGTCAAAGACCAGCAGCTGTTCTCTTAAGCAGAACATTAGGCTCCCACCTTCTGCAACCACTGCCAAAGATGAGCTCTGGGAGACGGGGAAGAGCTTGAAGAAGAGGTTTGCTGAGCAGGGTTCTTTTGATGATGATGATGAGTCCTGCATCAATAGGGCTAAGAGGAAAAGGGGCAGTAGCAGATCGGATGATTGCAATGAGGGTGGTGAGGATCTGAGTTTAGGCCAATTGAGTAGTGGGAATTTTTGGTATCAGCCAAGTTTAGAGGTGCCTAGGTCCATTCCGTTGATCACTGGCCCTTTCACTGTCTCATGTTCAGGGGAGGAAGACAGGGTTTGCTTTGTGCCTAGTGATGTGATTTCCCCGCCTTTGCCGCCTCTATCGAATGCCCCCTGGGTGAATTCCATTGTGACAGAGATAACAGAATTAGGCGACAAGAATGTCGAGACGAGCCATAGGCCGGGGCAGGAGGCATCAGGATCAAGTGCTTCGTCTGAGAGCCATAGCCATAGCTTGAGCCTTAAGCTGAATGACAACCCTTCGGGACATGATATAGGCAATGGTTCTGGACTGCCTAACCCGAACGAAGGCGCAGAGGTGGTCGCACCAGGCGACAATGGTAACCGCGGGGAAGACGATGGATTTGAGCTCATTAGCCTACTCATGGCCTGTGTTGAGGCAATTGGCTGCAAGAACATTACAGGGATAAACCATTTTATAGCTAAATTGGGGGAGCTTGCCTCCCCAAGGGGATCTTCCATAAGCCGGCTTACTGCTTACTTCACTGAGGCTTTGGCCTTGAGAGTGACTAGGCTTTGGCCTCATGTCTTTCACATCACAATCCCCAGGGAGCTCGACCGGGCAGATGATGACGGTGGCACTGCACTGAGGCTTCTGAACCAGGTCAGCCCTATTCCCAAATTCATCCATTTCACTTCAAATGAAATTCTGCTTAGAGCTTTTGAAGGGAAGGACAGGGTTCACATCATAGACTTTGACATCAAGCAAGGCCTTCAATGGCCTAGCTTGTTCCAGAGTTTGGCCTCTAGGGCTAATCCTCCTAGCCATGTTAGGATCACTGGCATAGGTGAGTCCAAGCAGGAGCTAATCGAAACAGGGGACCGACTGGCTGGATTTGCCCAGGCGTTGAACCTGCCCTTCGAGTTCCATCCAGTTGTCGACAGGTTGGAAGATGTGAGGCTGTGGATGCTTCATGTCAAGGACAACGAAACCGTGGCCGTCAACTGCATCTTCCAGCTGCACAAGATGCTGTACGACAGCAGTGGAGGCGCGCTCAGGGACTTTTTGGGGCTAATTCGGAGCACAAATCCCAGTGTGCTTGTGATGGCAGAGCAAGAAGCCGAGCACGGGGATGTCAGCTTGGAAGCGAGGCTTTCGAATTCATTGAAGTACTATTCGGCCATCTTTGACTGCATCGATCACAGCAGCCTGGCGGGGGACAGCCCAGTGAGGATGAAGATCGAGGAGATGTTCGCGCGGGAGGTGAGGAACATTGTGGCCTGTGAGGGGAGTGACAGGGTGGAGAGGCATGAAAGGTTTGGCAAATGGAGGAAGATGATGATGGAGCAAGGAGGGTTGAGATGTTTGGGAATTACAGAGAGGGAAATGCTTCAGGGAAGAATGCTGTTGAAGATGTACTCTTGTGAGAACTATTACAGTGTGGACAAGCTACCATTAGGAGAAGAAGATGCAGCAGCAGCAGCAGCAATAACACTGAACTGGTTGGATCAGCCTCTTTACACAGTCTCAGCCTGGGCACCTGTTGATTTACCAGGCAGCTCTTCTGCATCACACCCTCAGCACCCAAGTTGATTGCTTCGTCTTCTTCTTCTTCATTCATTTCTTCTTCTTCTTCTTCTTCTTCTTCTTCTTCTTCTTCTTGCATACAACAGGAAAGGATACCAAATTCTTTGTAGGTAGAGAGAAATCAAATGGTTCATCAGCATTATTCATTCTTTCATTCTTTTGTTGCAGATAAGAAGAGATATTATTGTGCTTAGGATTATTATTCATTTTAGTTGTAGTTTTGTTGGAGTCTCATCTGTTCTTGTTCTTGTTCTTGTTGTGTCCATTCTCATTCTTTGATTCTTTATTATGTATTTGCTTCATTTCTTTCTCACTTAGTCGTCAGTTCATTGTTTCTTCTTTTTGTTCATGGAATCATTGTATCATTCTGAACCCATGGGGATGAAATTTATTTCAACATATATACAGGCATGTTTGTTTGTGTTCAGTTACCAGTCTTCCCTAATTTGGCACTCTTTTTCCTTCCTTAGCTCACATGATTTATGGGTGTTATTATGGTGGATACCTGTTGAATAGAAACTCTATTTCTTGTATTGTTACGTTATACCACCGTTAGTTATTCCGAGTTTGAAAAGCCTATAAAACGATTCAGTTATAGTGAGACTTTGATCCTCGTTTTCAAGATCCTTAATACATATTATGAAAGAGAGCAGTTGGGTAAATGACCCTTAAGATGAACAGTTGAACTGCTATTTTGTCTGAATGGTGGCTTTTGTGATTGCATTTGGGCCTTACATAATATTGGGCCCAATTCCAAAGTATATCAAAGGCCCAGTAACTTCCAAATCTTAGGTCAGTCACTTGAAATTTCAAAGCCCGTGGGCCAATGGCTCACATGGTTCCTTCCATTGAAGGCTCAAAAGTCAAAGGTCCCATATTGAGCCACATCTCACCATCTTAACCTTAAAAATATAGGGCCATGTGATTCCTTCACAGTCTTTATTTATTTTAATTATGTTTCTCTTGTGAATATTTATTAAATACAAATCTAATCTTAGAATTATCGTTCTTACTTATTTGCTCGCTGCTCATGCTCTCGATTTTGACAAAAGAGATAAATCACAAGTAAAAACTTTACCTCACTATGTTAGAAAAAAAAACGAACTCATGACCTCTAATAGTGTGATGTGATCGGTGCCATGTATCTATTTAATTATTTTGGAATTAGATATTTAGAGCCTGTTTGGTGTGACTGTAGTGTAAAAAATAGTGTTAATAAAATAATTACATGTATTGTTATACTTATTAATATTAAAATATGTAATAAACGTTTAGTTAATGTTTTATTAAATATTATTTAAAAAAAAACAAATAAAAACTTAACTGTACTTGAAATGCATTGTAATACCAAACATGCCCTTATGGCTATTTGTGTCCCATCAAGATGGCGACTGACATTTATATATGAAATATGACTGTATATCTCTATCTCAAGCATTAATTATGTGATTGTCCCTTTCATGACGGCCAACAACTACCGATCGACCACGTAAATTGAAAGATGTGCCCACCAATACATATATATATATATATGTAAATAAAAAAATTATTAATTTAATAATTATGATTTTAATTTTTATATTTAGGTAATATATATTTATTATATTTTACTTTTTATTTTTAAACAATTTGATATGAGTAACTATAAAAAAGAGATAAAATGGTTCTTCTAATATAATATCTAATTCTCAAATTAATAAAATAAATGAATATTGAGCAATAAAATATAATTCATGTACTAATTTAAGTATTTATATAAGGGAAGTGAACTAAGACACTCTAAGTTATTTTTGAGATTTTCAAGCTTTATTATCTTGAGTTGGGATGAATTTATTGAATTATAGATAGAGATAATATTTGTCTTGAATCTTTTAGAGATGAAGTGAGTTAAAATACTCAAAGTTACTTTTGATATTTGTGTACTCAATTATCTTATAGAGACAAATAATTCATCGAATTGGATGAATTTAATTATCTTAGATTGCATTAATAGAAATCTAGATGTCTAAAATTAAGATTTGAGAGTGAATGATTTTAGATAATGTAATGAAATACGGGTGTTGGTGTTGGATGAGAATGAATATTAAGAAGATTATCATTACACATAAGCACACTATGGGAATGCCATCTCCATCTCCATGGCCAATTCCAACTCCAAGTGCATTTGATGCCAATAAATGAACAACATTTGTATACCTTATTCACATAAATGATTTTTGTATAGAATATGTTATTGAAGTGATGCCATCCACAATAATCTTCTTATAATTGTGATGAGAAAAGTGTGTTTGAGGTTAAGATAAGATTAAAATGAAGAAGGTCGAGGAAAGAAGTTTCAGAGACATTTCTAACAAAATAGTCCCTAAAAAATCTTCTTGAGGGCCATTCTCTAGTACACTATTAGTTTTTATCGGGTCCAATAATATTTTAACTCACATTTGATGTCTCTGTTTAAAAATTTAGAATAAATGATCCTAAAAGATATAAATACTCTTTTACATGTCCACTTTAACTTTTATAAATAAAGAAGTGATTTTTTCAATCGATGTACAGTGAGTACTCTTAAGTTAAGCATTATATTCAAATACTAATTCAAGTATTGTAGAGTTCGTGCAAGAGATATCTTGTGTCTTTAATTATTTTCTCTTTTACATGTCTCTCAAAGATAGAGTTTCACGACAAACATTTTTCTATCATTATAAATTTATTATCGTATCTTAATAACAATGCATTTAAATTTGATTTGAATTCGACTTGAATTCCAACATCTAAACAATACTATCAAAATTTGATAGTACGAGGCTTGCAAGTTGCAACCAATTAAAGTACTAAGATTTACAAAATATGTTTTAACATAAACCCATAAAATAACAAATATAAATAAAACAGAAAAGTATAAAAATATATTTACTAATTATAAATAACGTTTCTTTAATATTATTTTTATAAGTTTGACTTAGAACAAATTTGAAGACATGATAATTTAACTTGGACTCGATAATATGTCAAAGAGTATAACTCGAATCAAAATTAAATTTAAAAAGATTGAGACCAACTCGAACAAATCAATAACACTTGGAGTGACCCTCTACCCAAACGGCCTCTTGCTTATTTTTGTTTTCAATGGTCGAACACCCCTTAACTCAAATACCCAAATTACTTTTCCATCTTTTGTAATCTATTTCTAAGAAACCCCTAATCAATTACTAGTTGCTCTTGCCTCATCCTTATTGATGGTTCCCTACCATGAATGACTAGGGTTTCTTGGAGGGATGGATACATAATTTTGGCATTTGGGTAAAATACAAGTACTTAGGTAAAATATCAATTTAAGTGTTAATTTGAAGTGTTTGCATAACATTATTGTAAGAAATATATAAAAATATATATAAAGATAAAGGTATAGTGAGTACAGGTTAGGGTGAGTCAGGCACACGTGGGGATGGGCAGATTGGCGCCGTTGGTTGGTAGACAGGACGTCGTCACTCACATACGATACAACAACTATATATTCTGTACATATATATATAATATTAATATTATTATTCATTAAGATACTTAATAATATTATTATTATGTATCAACGTGTTACATATTTGTGTATTATTAATGTAATATAAAATATAATATTTTAATGTCTGAATATTATGTTTAAATAATATTTTTAAAATAATATTTTGAGAATTTGAACCAAGTATCAAATCCAATGCAATCCAAACCAGCTAACCCAACCGAAAGTCGAGCGATGCGCAGCAAGTGGTGGCGGTGCCAGTGTGCCACTGCCAGCTATAAAGTAAGGCCCCAACAAATAAGCGAATAAAAAAAATTAAATAAATAAATGAACATAAATATTTTATATAAAAAAATTAAATTTAAAAAAATTATAAATAAAATATTACCACGATGATATCATTATAATAATTTTAGAATCTTATATATATATTCATTTATAGGTATATGTAAAAAATAATCTATATAAATTTATAATCTGATCAAAGAATGAATTAAAACTCAATTGTAAATGTATCTCAATTACTCTTAAATTTAAATTTCGAATCACAATTATTATATTTTATAATACATTAATAATTATACTTTAATTTTTATTATCTCATTCGTGAAGCATTATACTTTTTTTTTTTATTTAGATGACGACGCTCCATCACGAGAGTCCCATTTATTGGCCCCACAGTGCGGTGAAGAAGGTGTGAAGCATTATACCTTTACATAGATGGTCTGCGCAATAAGGTTGGCCAAGATAAAGTCACGTGAACGATTGAATGAGAGCCGAATAGATGGGTTATAGGCCCTTACTCATCTTGGGACATCTTTAGACTCTCTATTGTAAACCTTGAATCATTACTCTTTTGAAAGTTAGCATATTAAGGGTTTTGTAATAGCGTTCATCATCAATGACAGACGTGAAATACTCTTGTGAGTGATACGTTCCTATCACAAATTAATTTTATATATTGATACTTTTTTTGAAAATATTACTTAAGACACTTGTAATTGATAATTTTATATTAATATATTATACACTTTTATTAATCACACACATGATATTATATACTTGTTACCACACCAATTATATGTCTAAATAACAGTCAAAGTTTGACAACTTCCCCTAATCCCATCTCTCCTTAATCAAATAATAATCATTTGCATGAGAGGGTCGCATTCATTATCATCAAACGTACCATACTATTAAGGTTAATCTTATCCATAAATAACAAATGGCAGACGAGAGATAATTATTTAAATAAAAATAAATATAAAATTTTTAAATTCATTCCATTATTAATATTTTCAGAAAAAAAAAAGAGTAAAGTGAGAAAAGCCATAATCTTTTAATTAATATATTTACGAGTAAATGAAAAGTTATTTTGAAGTTTATTTTTCTTCTTACAATCTTCTTCTCATTTTCACGTCTTTGTGATTTTTTTTTTAATTTCTTTTTTCTTAAGAGTGGACCGAAATTTATATTTCACATTAAATTGGAGGGTATAAAAGTCAATTTAAAGCACCAGCCAAATCCGACAATTATCCACTGATTTCAATACACGAAGACTTAGGTATCAATAGATCGACTGCCCCACTTTGATCAACAGGAGATGAGATGAGATTCTTCTTACTAATTAATAAATAAATAAATAAATCTAACTCCACCTTCAAATCAAATTCACTCAACTCCTTTGATTGAGTTTTCGTTGTCTTTCATGCAAATCCGACACCTCTCCCTCTCCACCACTCCCCACATTCAATTCATTTAGCCCCCTTTGATTGAGTTTTAGTTGAGTTGAGTTTTACCCAATCCGACACCCTCTCTCTCTCTCTCTTTCTCTCTCCATCCCCACATTCAATTCATTTAGCCCATTTGATTCAGTTTGAGTTGATTTTTACCAAATCCGACACCCCTCTCCCTCTGCCTCCTCTCCCCCCACCCTCTCTCTCTCTCTCTCTCTCTCTCTCTCTCTGCTCCTTTAGTATATATTTACTTACTATCAGATGAGACGTCCCACTTGATTCTTTAATCCAAAGCCTCCTTGAATTCCATGAAAACCACTCTCCCCCTATCTCTCTTTCTCTCTCACTCAAATAGTAAATAGTAAATATATATATATATTTACTCTTTACTATTAGATGAGATGAGACGTCCCACTTGATTCTTTAATCCAAAGCCTCCTTGAATTCCATAAAAACCACTTTCCCTCACTTTCCATCTGTTTTTCTGTCGAAACAAACAGACAAAAGAAGCCAACCCATTTGCGTACGCGTCCGTATACAAGACCCAGCTGGGTGGGTGGCACTGGCACCTCCCTCCCTCCCTCCCTTGTTTCTTCTCCTTTCTCTCTCTAGATTTCTATGAATCCTTCACCGTCCACCTCTCTCATAAGCCAATCAAGCAAACACTTTGTTTTCTAGAATTTTGACACTCCCGTCTCTTCTCCTGATCGATGGGTTCTGGGTTCTCCGTTCTCTTTACGGCCTGCATCATGGGGAAGCTTCAAGAGCCAGAGCCGGAGCCGCCGAGCCTGGGCGATTTGCCGGAGGGCTGCGTGGCCTCCGTTCTGGCTTACTTGGATCCG
Organism: Diospyros lotus; assembly: GCF_014633365.1. Classification (NCBI taxonomy): domain Eukaryota; kingdom Viridiplantae; phylum Streptophyta; class Magnoliopsida; order Ericales; family Ebenaceae; genus Diospyros; species Diospyros lotus. Next base: position 664,567 of record NC_068348.1, on the reverse strand, counting down.
CCGGAGATTTGCCGGCTGGCGAGGCTGAATCGAGCCTTTCGTGGCGCCTCCTCCGCCAATTTTGTTTGGGAATCCAAATTGCCCCCAAATTATGAGACTCTGATTCGGAGGGTTTTCAGTGATTTTCCGTCCAGATTGTGCAAGAAAGATATATACGCCAGGCTCTGTCGACAGAATTCCTTCGATGGTGGCACCAAGGTTGCCCTTCTTCCCTGTTCTTCGGACAAATTGACAAAAGAAAATCTCGAGAGACAACGAGTTTGAAAACCTTTTTCTCAAGAAATTTCCTGTAAAAATAGGGTTTTTTTTTTCTAGCTTAGCTAGCTAGCTAGCTTTTTCTCTTTCACCGATGATGCATAATAGCTCGTAAATCGAACGTTCTAGGTAAGCGCACAAACATTTATGGATGAACTCATCCCCAACGCGTCCAAACTCAGCCTCACGTACACACAAACTTGTGTTTGAAGTCGCCTTGAGAGATTCGAACCCTGGTGGTAGAGAGGAGCGTTATAGTGCGTCTTATGTTGAATTAGACCTTGCCTTGTGGTCTTTATTATACTAAGGTTTTCTGTTTGAACTCTGGGCAGAAAGCGTGGATGGATAAGAGTACAGGGAGGCTTTGTTTGTCGATTTCTTCCAAAGGGTTGGCAGTGACCGGAATCGACGATCGGAGATACTGGAATCGGATTCCAACCGAGGAATCGAGGTGAGAACTTTTGGAGTTTTTTTGTTGTTTCTTGTGTGGTGATTGCTATTTAAATTAGCATCTATTTGTACTGCTTTTGATAGGTGTGTGTTTTAGATTGGCTGATCAAATCAAAATGTTCGGGGCCTTTCCTCATTGAAATCCCAGAAAGCATGTGATTTTGGATTATGATTTCATCATTAAGCATGTGATTTTGGGATGATCTGATGTTCAATGTCTATTGCACGCCTTAAGAACCATATATTCAAATGTCCTGATTATTTCCCATGCTTTGGTGGTCTTTAAGGAAAGAAATGAATTGTGTGTTGATGCAGAGCAAGCCTTTCAATTACGAATATCTTTGCTTAGAACTAGATTACATTTTTAGAGCTTAATTCTATCTTGCTAGATAGGGCCATATGGCCATAAGAGAATGGGGAAAAGGTTGATTTTGGTAATTTGCTTAAGGTGGACAGTACAGTAAATGACACCTTTTTCTTATCAAAGTTTATGAAGGATCCTTATGCCCATAATAGTAACATCATTTGTATGATAAAGTTTATTGTTGTTGTTACATTGTGTTGTTACTGTTCTTGGTGAATAATGTTACTGCGCCAGTTCCATTAATATTACTCTCTTGCATTTTTTTTTTCTTTTGAGACAAGGGGGTGTTAGGGAGGGGTGCGTGGAAGGGAGAGAGATTATAAAGATTTTAAAAATGTTTGGGAAGTGGGAACCAATGTTTGGGAAGTGGGAACCAAGGAAATGGTTTACGAAAACTGCATATATGCTTCTAGCTTCTGATTCTCCAGAAAATTTCTCCTTGTGATCAAGTGGAAAATAGAGGAATTAAGCGTGTCATAGAGACTTGTCATCCTATTCAAAAGCGCCATTCATCAACTACAGTGCAAACTCTCTAGTCACTTTGCAGTAACAGCAGCCAAGCTATTGCCATGAAAAATCGTCTCATTTCAAGGCTTTGAGCATTACTTCATGTGAATTATTGGAATGCAAAAATGGCGTGGGATTTCCACTCATGATGAAGTGCTTATATCGATATTCCAGGCTGACTATCTATTTAGTTGGGACTAATACTCTGCCTATTTATCTTCTTGGTTTCCTCGCTATGTTCGTATATTGTTATAATAATTTACTGGAACCTACCAAACTGTTCCAGAGCAAAGCTGTATGGAAGACTAGCTTGCACTTGACTTCCAGCTGGAAATCGTTCTTCAGATGCCATCCAGGGCAGGTCCACATCGGTTTAAAGTGGACGCTGCCTCAAGAGGTGAGAAGATGTCGGAGGAATAAGACTAGTCCCTTTGTGTCAGCTTGTTCTAGTTGAATCTGGACATTTTCAAAAGTCAATAGTCTATACATAGTATGGTTGCATTCTGACTAAGGGGTGCTAGTTTTTGAGCTTCTTAGCCGCAATATATTTACTTGATCATAGATTTCTGCTGCAGTCGACATGGCTTCTTGCAGAATGTGAGAGTTTTTCTTTCTCTTGTTCCAGAAAGTAGAATTGGTTTGGCTTTATCTTTTCTATTCTTTTCCTGCTTTATATCATTTGTGCAGTTTAAGATTGTGGGGATAATGAACAAGTTGGCTGCGCACTAATTACATACTGAAATTGGATGGTAGTTCAGTTGTCATTGTCAATGCTAATTCTACGCAATCACAGAGTCCCATTGAATTTTAACATTTTCTAACCTCAGCATGTTGTGGAAGCACTTGCTCTCGTTTTCATTTCTCAAAATGTGCATTTATGGAGGGCAACAAAGCACTGTAATACTGAGTCTTCATATGACAATGATGTGCATGCTAGAATCTTTGTAGCCGAACCCCATACCTGGTGTGTTGTTACCAAGTCTTAAAACATAAGAAGACATCGAAAGAAATCGAGGATAAATAGCTTGTTTTAACTACTCATGGGCTTCCTACTAATCGTCTATGTTGTTGTAGCAATTCTAGAGTGTATATCCATTCATTAATGATCGCATTAGCTAAATTAGTATGGATTTTTTTGGTGTAGCTTTGGCATGGTGGCTTATCTCCAGCAAATCTGGTGGTTTGAAGTTGATGGGGAGGTTGAGTTCCCGTTCCCGGCTGGGAAGTATAGTCTATTCTTCAGGCTGCATTTAGGGCGGGCTTCAAAGAGGTTTGGGCGACGAATCTGCAACATGGAGCATGTCCACGGCTGGGACATAAAGCCAGTGCGCTTCCAACTTTCGACACCTGATGGTCAAAAATCCATATCTCAGTGCTTCCTGGTTGAGCCTGGGAAATGGGTTCACTACCATGTGGGAGATTTTGTCATTGAGGATCATCGTGCTGCACCAACAAAAGTCAAATTTTCGATGACTCAGATCGATTGTACACACACCAAAGGAGGGGTATGTTTAGATTCTGTAGCCATATACCCTAGCGAATTCAGGGAGAGGTTAAAGCGTTTTTGAGTGGCTGTTGACCTTTCTATGTAGAGTTGATAGGCAGAGGACATCAGAAAGCTTAGAACCAAATAGTGGTTGATCCATCGTTGTGAGACACAGGAAATGTGTATATATATTAGCATGTTGTTGAGTGTTTCATGGACTCGCCCCCCTTACTCTCCATGCCGCCGCATTTTGCTCTATTTTTGTTTGAAGAAGACTGCCAGCGGAAGGGAGAGAAATGGCAGTTCAACGGATGCAAGAAGAGGCCATATTTTGATTGAGCAGCCACTGCTTGTGACATAGATATTAACGTCTGTGCTGCTTGTTTCAAGCCCCCTTATCTTCCATGGTTTTTGTTGCATTTGTTCAGAAAGTAAATCCCCATTTTAAATGGGCTTGAAAGATGGATGGCATAATGCTGCATCTATAGTGTGAATTTAGTTGAGTGTTTGATAATCCCAATTTTTACAAGCTATATTAACTATAAAATGGAATATAGATTCACAAAATTTATCTTAAAATCACTTCTCTCTCTCATAATTCTTCCAGCCCTGCTCCCATCAACCAGAGACAAAAAAAAAAAAAAAAATTGATAAATGCCTTCATTCATTTGTGTTACCTTTCATTAACACTCACTACATAATTTATACTTCTGTTCTGTTCGCTCGCTTTCACGTTTATTCAAATATAGTGTACATGAATAACTATAAACAACATTATATTAACTCAGATAGAACTATGACTAAACTAGAAAAATAGTCTTACATAAACTCAGATAAAATTAACTCAATTTGTCTCGTCCATATACGAATAAACAAAGCACAATGGCTAACAGACTTTACACTTTAACAGAGGCGAAAAACGCTTACTCCTAGAGCCAAAACCCATATCTAGAACCAGCCTTGAACCCAAAATTTATGCCAAGAAATAAGAACCCTTCAAAAGAGTGAGTGAGCGAGCATGTATTGACCACCAAAAATAAGACTGGAACACATGTAAGTCTACGTCGATTATACGGCCAGAGAGTGGCAATGTCACTGGGTTTGCTGCTCGCTACTGTCTGGGCGTCGATATGGCATGTACCTGTGATCCTTTGCAGCATTCCTCGACCTCCTCTTCTGAATATAGGATTCGAGCTTGCCAGATGCCTGATAAACAACAAACGTAATTTGTTGGTTCTAAAATTCAAATATTTCAAGTTATTAACTACTTGAAAGTATCGAAACTTTCATGTCATAATATGTATCTACCCCCATACCTTGAGTTCCTTGTATTTTTTAACAAGTCCTTGCTTCCGAATTTCAGCTGAGAAAGAATCCGATTAGAATTTGCAAAGATTGCGTGTGGTGCTAGAGTCTATTTAGACAATTTTGAAACATATTTTGTGATTATTTAAGAACATTTGAATTATCTTAAAAATTGGTCAAAAAGATAATATGAAGAGGAGGCAATAACGAAAAAAGGAAATTGTGCATGAATTACCATTTCATAGATGAAATGACGGGAAAGTGAAGAAACAAATAAATAAAACAGGAAAAGGGATTATATGACATGAAAACTTATTATTTCCACTCAACAACTATAAAATACCAGAAGGAATCTCTTTTATAGCAGTAATGCCTCATATAGTATTTTGGCTCTCTTTTAATTTTTTCCAATAACATAATGTGAAGCTGTTTGTTGCAACAGAATCCATCAGTTAGTTAGGATGTTAATCAAATTCTTTTTGTAAGAGCCTATGGCTTATGTTTTAACAAAGACCGAATATCATTATCACCAAGACCAGGAAAAATATCAAATTATCCTTGATTTTAAACTAGATTCACAGGAGGAGACACACACACACACACACACACACATATATATATAGAGAGAGAGAGATGATTACATTTCTTTAAGTAAAATGGTCTCTTTCCTTGCTTTGCAGCCTCTCTTTCTTTTTTCTTATGCTCAGACAGAATGCCCTTATCACTATGCTTCACTGATGCAGACTTCAATTGTTTGTCCTGAGAAGGTGTTGGCAAAAAGAAGGGAAGAAATTTGATAAGTAAAAAATCAACCCGACAGTTTCCAGAGGAATAAATTGGCTGCAGACATAAAATGATCAGGGAAATGGAAAGGGCAATTCATCTTTGCAAATCACTTACTATCCAAGAAACGTGGTTCTTTAATTCATCAATTACTGCTGGGTCATTTGACTTCTGCATTATTTTCTTCAATTTCTACCAAATATCAGAAGCAATTGACAAAGTTAAAAGCCAAAGTTGTAAGATATAAAGTCACAAAATATGAAATTTAGAAGGATAGATACCTCACGTTCAGCAGGAAGTTCATTTTCATACAAGAAGTTATATCTCTTCTTGAACCTGCAAGATTCATCCATGAGGTTATTATTAGTATTCAAGATTCATTAGATAAATTTGTAGTATGTCCTGTTATACCTTTTTATTTGTTAGGAAATAGTTAAGTAGAACAACCATCCAACAACACCAGCAAGAGAGAAACTCTCTAACACCAGAAAGTGTCATGTTCTTGCTCAAAATTAGTGATATCAAAATACTGAGTGGAGACTAAATGAGAACTGCACCTCTCGCAAAGCCAACTAATTATCATGGTTGACACTAATCCAGCAGGTAACAGTCAATCAGGCATGATACTATAAAGCCTGGTTGCAGCATCAAGGCCACACAGCCAGGGCAGCCTGGCAGGAACAGATTCTATTGTTTCCTTTTCCTTTTCTTCCTACCGTAGGAGGAATTTTGACTTGCTCCATAAAGATCCAAAACACCGTCTCAATGGGACGAGGAGATAGAAACCTCAGGGTATCACCCAACAACATTGGGGCATCACTTAACAAAATAAAGATGATGGGAACTGCTAGTTCTTATGTTTGGTTATCCTAGTTGAGAATGCAAAAATTAAACCACCATTCGATGGACTCATCTAAATGATGTCTAAGGGTGCATTTGATTGGCCACATTTTCCACCCACATTTCAGCTTTTGAGATGTTTGATTGGCTAAATTTTTCAGGCAAATTGTTTTCCCACTTTTGCTGGAAAGATTGGGGTAGATCAAATTTTCCAGGGAATTGGAAAGCAGCCTATGTCTTCATCCCCTCTCTGCTATATGCGTCGAAGACTCAATCTGGCAGAGGAGAAGCGCGGCCGACAGTTGTGAAGAGAAGCTGCGAGGCCAGCGATCGTGAGGAGGAGCAACGAGGCTGGCGGTCATGAGGAAGAGAAGCAACGAGACCGACGATCGCAAGGAGGAGGAGAGCGTCAGCAGTCGAGAGGAGGAGCAACGAGGCCGGCGGTTGCAAGGAGGAGGAGAGCAATCAGCGATCACAAGGAGGAGAAGTGTGGCCGACGGTCACGAGGAGGAGGAGCACGGGCAATGACCGCGAGGAGGAGGAGCGTGGCCGGCAGTGACCGCGAGGAGGAGCGTGGCCGCAACGAAGCTTGGTACCAACAACGAAGGTAGGCAGGTTTGATTTAGGTGAAATTTGGGAGAGAGAGAAAGAGAAAGAGAGAAAGAGATGGGGGGAGGCAGGGAGCAGTGTTATTAAAGGCGCGCGCCTAGGCGCAAGGCACACCTTGGGTGCCTGAAAGCCTTCTAGGCGCGTGCAGACCAAAGGCGTGCCTCAAGCGCGCCTTAGCCCAAGGCGCCTTAGGAAAAGGTGCACACCTTGGGCTTTTTAACTATTTTTCAAGCTTTTTATTTCATTGTTTGTTACTTTATTTAATTTTTTACTGTTTAGGGTTTAAATTTATTGCTTCAACTACAAATTTGACAATAAGTAAAAATGTTACTACTTCAAATGCTCCAATTGAATTTGAACTAGATGAAGATGGATAGGGAGAATTGAACAAATTCAAGGCATGCAATAACAAAATGCAACATTAAGTCACCAAAACAAAGAAAGATGCAAATTCAAGTCTAGTATATTACCTACCAAAAAAATGTATGAAATTATCATCACACTTCTAAACCATAGAAATCATCCAACAAGAGTAGATGATGTGGAAGAAGATATTAGAGATGATGCTTCTAATGATGAAAATATAGAAATGTTTGGTCTTTAGAGTGGTTTTTTTTATAACATGCTTGTTAAAATATTATTAGAAGTTAGGATCTATTTTATACCTTTTTCTTCAACTATATTTTTATTTTATTTTATTTTTTATTAACTTGCGTCTAGTTCCACCAGGCTCGCGCCTCACCTTGTAGGTAGAAAATAGGCAAATTAAACACCCATAATTGATAATTTCCATGCAAATCATTTCTAGCCAATTCAATTGCCTATAACTTATTTTCTTTCCATGTAAGTTCTATACTTGCAATCAAATGCACCCTAACTAGAAATTCTCCAGCGTGTGTAATTGTCAATAAAGCTTCCTTCCCTATATTGTTCAAAATGAATTAGATGTTTTTGACTCTTCATTGCATAAACACATTTTTTCATCCTCACAAATTGTTTAGCCTTTTTCTTTTCTTTTCTTTTTTTTTTTGGGGGGGGTGTGTGGGGGGGGGGGGGGGGGGGGGGGGGTACCCCTTGATGGCATTTGGATATTGGGCAAGGATATTACCCTTTGCAATAGAATGAATACAACACCTGATACATGGAAGTACACAATATACAAGTCAGGTATAATGAGATCATTCAGCCCATCTCACATAGAGCCCTTAAATAGGCATAACAAAACATGCAAAAGATCAAGATACCACTAATTCCAAATTCTGGATGCATTAAGAAAGTAACTTTAAATAGCCTCTATATAGGTAGGAAGTTTTTCATAGTTAGGTAATCTCAATAAATAACTTCATTTGGCTCAAAGACTTGGTTATGGTACCAAGTTCATGACTGTAATCCAGTTTTCATCCAAATTTTATTTATTTATTTTGGACAAGAACATCTATGTTTTTCTTTTTTATTTTGAGGGGCAAAATACAAAGAAAATAAAAGAATAGGGAACTTAAATCAAGGCCAGATGATAGTGCAAATTGAGTAATTCAACAATATTGATAGACCAACTCCACCATAACTCCCAATGTGATAAGAGATAAGAGAGAAAACTCACCCTACTTCATCAAGTTTGCCACATAATGATTCAAAACGAGGATCACGAACCACCTGAATAGAACACATATATCAACAACAATAGATTGAACTACTGTATACCATGGTGATACTAAACAATGATAACAGTAGTCCATAGTGATACTGAACAATGAAAATAAAAATCCAGGATGGAACATTCATTCATGACTTTCTCACAATCAAACATCAGAAGGGTATTGTATTGAACTGCAAAAAGGAATCATCAGCATGTCATCAATATATAAATAATAGCTAGGTGATTGAACAGTCTAATCAGTCTTGTCAAAATAAAATAAGCACAGGCCACCTTGCAATCTCACCTTCTTAGGAGCTTGAATGACCTCTCTAAATCTGCTAACTGGTTTCTTGGCACTGGCTTCCATGGGCCTTCACAAATTCCATAACAATTCATTAAATACTAATACAGTACTTGCTAAATTTCAACAATATATCTTTTAGTAGCATGGAATCCAAGCCTTGGATGTGGAATTGGAGTTCTTCCTAGTTCAAATGTTATACCAAACTAGTTATGAATTTCACTTGTAATGGTCTTCAAGCTACCAGATACAGTCCCAAATATGACCAAAATACAGAATGGATACCTGTTCTTGTTTGCTCGGCCTCTTTTTTTCTCTGAATTTGGCTTCCTGTACACTGTGTGTGACCCATTAGAGCGTGCTTTCTGTAGCTCCTCAAATGTAACATCTGCAAGCTCTTGCTGGATCTCTCCCTCCTAATAAAACACTATAAATCACATTCATGTATAACTAGCATGTGTGCACATGCAAGCACATACATACAAGTATATTTGCATGTGCAGTTTTTATTGAGAAATATGAGAATTGAAGAAACTTCAGTTACTGACATTTTCAGAAGAAGAATCACCGTCTTCACTCTCATCAAACTTGATTTTGCTTGAACTGGCAATGTTGGACTGAAACTTCTTCATTTCAACCTTAGATGAAATTTTTGAATTTTAGAAAAAGTGAATGAAAAATAAATGAGCCAGAATTGACACCTGAAACTTGTTGCTTCTGCAAGAATTTAAACTACAGCATAGCCACAACTGGCAAAATAAAGATCCAAGCAACTCTACCAACTGCCAACAATTTCCACAGCAAACAATATTAACTAAACTCATTTTGCAACACTAAATTCACACAATAGCCCTTTAATTGGGACTGGTTATAAAAGATAACTTCAAAAATTCATCCTTACAATATTAGTGGCCCACCACCTACTTCTAACAGCCCCGAGAAAATGCCACCTTTCCACCAACCATACACTCCAGAAGCAATAATCGAAAAGGATACAACTGAAGATCCACAACTAACTCATCTAAAATAGTAATCTCGAACCTACCATTAGGAATAAGGCATATCCTGACCCATACACCGACCCACCCCCGCCTCCAATGGGGAGCACCCCATCAAGCTTGTTCTTAGTAATGCATTCCAAGACCATTCAAATTAATAATGTGCAACCATCATCAATTTTATTTTTGTTGTCACTCGAAAACAATAATGAATTATTATGCAACTTTTATGCTACACTTCTGTATGAACCTGTAAGGTACTAACAAACCCACCATTCCTGCTTGCGATTAATCTGATTTGGATATTCACCTTAGCAAATTATGTTTTTTCCAAATATAATCTATGAAGGACAGAATGTTGTCTCAGCAGTTTCCACTACAACCATAAAATAAATAGGACATCATGCAGAAAAGTAACAGGAAAATTCCCTATCCATAAAACCTCTACAGGTCCAAAAAGCAAGCACACACGGTTGGAGACTGAAGAAAAATATGGGATTATTTAATATTCTGAATAAAGAATAGCTTAGAAAGATCAGATGTCAGCTATATGTCCCTATCAGAGTATCAATTTTACTGAAAACAAAAGACCGCACCATCAGCGGCGGCGAGAGATGCGAGGCGGCGGCAGGGATATAGGATGCAGCGGCGGTCGGCAGCGAGAGGCTAGACGGGTCGGCCACGAGAGGCGAGGCAGCAGCCAGAGCGGCGAGAGAGGAAAGGCGACGCGCCGACAGCGAGAGAGGCGGCGGCAGAGATGGAGGATGCAGAGGCGGTCGGCCGCGAGAAGGGTCGGCTGCGAGGCAGGTCGGCGGCGATGGGTCTCTCTCTAGCTGCTCCAAACCTTCAGCAGGCTGAAGTTGCTTTGCAAAGCAATTCAAATTGAAAAGGGTCAACCTAGGGTTTACAACTTACAATATTATGTATATTATATAAATTATAAATTAATTTCACATGCACACTTATTTATTTTATTCTAACTTTTATAATTTTTACTATTTTTCACATATACCCATCTATTTTACTTTTTAAATATTTTTTATTCTATAATTTTTTTTTCAAAAAAAAACAACAATAATTATGAACAATGATTATAACACCATATTAAAGTGATCAAGTAAAAAAATTAGTTGAATGAAAAACATATATAGATGGTGGATTAAAACATATAGTTTGATTTGACTTAATTCTTTTGATTGATTAATTAATTTTTGTGATCCATATATATAGTTAACAAATATTAAAAATATATTTTTCAATAGGCTTAATCAACTGTTTTATCTTAAACTTAGGATCATTTTATAATTTTATTCAATTTTGACCATTGTTTTTATTTAGTTATCAAACTTTAATTTTGATTTCAATTTTATCCTTAATCAGCCAAGTGTGTGGTGATGCATATGTGATGGATAAGGTGGTGTGTTGATATGTCTAATAATTAACACATTAACAAAATATCATCATTTTGCCATTCTAATCCACCAATGTATACGACAAAATGACGTTTTGCCTTCTACATAAAATACCCTTACCCATAGTTGCAGCCATTCATGTTGTTGTCGGTGTCTGACGACCACTACCATGGCCAATTTTTCGCTTATCTCGTGATGCCTGCCCATTCCATGGCTATGAGACAATTTTCTGTTGTCTTCACCGCATCGTCTGATATTGTCGACATACGTGATCGTAACAGATTTGGTCGCATTTTTTATAGTGGATCTGGCCATAGCAGTGGGCAACGAACCCTTGGTTTTATTTTCTGTCATCGTCGATCGATTGACCTATGCCTTGCTTTTGCCATCGTCAAGTCAACGATCGAATGTTCTCTAAACATTTTAATGAATAAAAGGTCTAATTATATTAATTAAAAAAATTATAAGTTTACCAATATAACATTTTAAATACATTAATATTTTATATATTTATATTAATATAATATATCCATACAAAATGTCAAATTTAAATATCCAACTAACATTTTGATTTTGCATTATCCATCCAACAACGTATCAAGGGACTATAATCCCAAGACATTCACTATTACACTATCAATGAGTTAAAATAACAAATCCAATATCTATCCATCTATTCTATTATATAAGCATATCAATATTTTGGTGTCCTGAAATCTTGTAAATATAGTGAATTTCTAAAATACTCGATCATATATTTTTATTTAAAAAATAAAAACTAACCCTGTTAATAAAATATAAACTTATAACCTCTAATTTAAAATTAATTTAATTTTACAACAAATCTTATTTTCATTAAAATTTTACTTAAAAATAAAAATTCAACTACTATTGCCAATCACCACCATTAAATCTGCATTTGAAATATTTTATTTCACTTGCATGTGGATAATACGAACCACACATCCAATGAATCATATATAGGAACAAATAGATACACAAACCGACTTAGCTTGCCGAAACAAGGGACTAAGTAAAGTATCCAGTTTGTCCCTTGTCTCTCAGCCAGTCGGCTAAAATATCACTGTCCTATCATATAAAACCTTGGAATAAAGCGAGATACTTTTGATATGGAGAAAATTGTGTAACATTAGATGACAGTTTACAAAGAGTCTAATACTTAAAGCCTTTCTCTAATGATGCTCACAGCAAAATAAATACTACCCGTCCATCCAGGGTCCGAAAGTCCCACAAAAACTACATTCAGCACCAGCAGGCAAAACCAAAAACAAAACCCAGAGAAAGATGTTTTCCTACAGCTTCCAATTGGATTGTGTAATATACATAAAAACTCTTATTTCCAAATCAAATTTAAGTGTCTCTGTAACATAGTGAGTCGTGCTCACTATAACACTGCCTCAGGCAATTCTTTCTATATATGAGATGGTAATGAAAATGTCATGCAGTTATTATACCTGCCAGAACATCGATCTTCCCTCGCGCAAAAATTGTGTAAACTAGACGAATCGCATCCACCCATCCATCCAAAGATTCCCACGAATCAGCAATCTGAAGTATCAATGACAAAAGGTTCATCATTAGACAAGAACTTCTAAGAACCGAAAAGCGAAAATTAAAGCACGTTTTGTAATGAAACTGAAAACAAACAACAAACAACCGATTCATAATTGCTGCTGGCCTAGAAATTTGCATTCAATTGGAGGAGGAAAACTCTAAGCCTCATAAGCAATCTGTCTCACATAAGGAATATTATTCCGGTTCTTTTACATATGATCCTTTCACAGGAACAGGAGCTAGCATAGATTCATAAAACTGTTTATGCATATCTCTACTATTGGTCCGACAAACATTTTCCTAGTCTAATTTTCAAAGGAGTGTTATTCCCTCTATTCTATCTCTAGAGCACTTGATTTACAGATGTCTCCATGATTTCATGTGACAAACAAAAAGCAGAATTACAAAACCATCCAAAAAATGTTCGTTTTTTGTTTTGTTTTTGCAAGTGGGGAAGACATCCAAGGTCAAAATGTCAAGATGATGCTTACAAAGAAAACTGGTCCATGAATTGTATCAACACAGAGGCCTGCACCAGGAGGTAAGGTGAGATCAGCACATGCAGAGACTGAGACAATGTCTGGAATTTCAACTTTTATCGCTCGTCTGTTGGTGTTCATGGTATCTCCTGATCTTCCAGAAAGGTTTCTAGAAATCTGTGTTTCCTCAAATTGATGAAGCTGCATTAGAAGGAAAGTATTAGAAGAGAAAGCAAGTTCAAGGATAGGTAATTGTGTGCTGTACAAGAAATGGTACCTTTTCCAAGTTTTCTTCTAAGAAATTGCGATAATTCTGTTTCCAAACTAAGCATGCATCATGCACATTTCGCCAAATATTTATAATGCAAACTAACTTATTTTAGACTTGCTTTCTAATATAAGAATGGGCTTATTGTAGAGTCCCATACCAAATAAGAGTAGGCTTACTATTGATCATACACAAAATTGTCACAGCCTGAGGGTTTTCTTGTAATTGGGTAGATATGATTGGAAGGGGGGTTATATGATTGTAACTAGAGGCTGTGTTGTAGGGGATTAGAGCCAAATGCACATGGCCACCCGAGCTGATCTGATTTCTCTAGAAACTGTAACTAACTCTCCTATAAATAAGAAAATACAAACGAGGATGGGGATCATGTGAGAATTATTCCACAGTTCCTTTCCCTCCAAATTCTCTCAATCTCGTTCTCTCTCATTCTCTTTCTATTTTCTTCCCTCTCTTTCTTGAATTCTCTCTTCCCGCCCAGTCTTAGTTCTTCCTCAATTACGGAAGAACCTCTCTGTCAGATCCAAGACCCAACAAAAATTAAGTCCAAGAAAAAGCTTAACATGCCATGCTTGATTTTTTATTTTTTTTTTTGGGAGTGGGGGGGTAGGGGACTATAAGATTGGTTTGTTGTGATATCTTAAAGTTGCTAAGGCCTCGTTCTCTTTACTATTTTCAGGTCATTTTCCATTTTCCATTTTCAATTTTTCAAAATACTCAAAATATGTTTACTTACCCATTTTTAAAAATGCATTTTCCTAAACACAAAAAAAAAAAAAAAATTGTACACAAAACTCAAAACATTAAAATCACGTTTTAGTTATTTTCAACCAAAACACACTCTTTGAATCCAAAATGCGAAAAACACTCTCCATCCTCCCGAAGACTAGAATCCAAGTTCAACTCTTCCTTCTCTCTTCTTTCTTCTCTCCTCTTATCTTCTTTCTCTCTTCTCTTATCTTCAAGGCTCAATTGTCGCCCACGCCCACCATCGCCGTTGACAACCCCCCGTCGTTCGATAACCAAACGGTCAAGCATCGCGACCAAAAACCCAGATCCGCCGAACTATCGCCATCAACCGACAACCCAGATCTGCCGCCTCTAGCCACCATCGCCGTTAGAATCACGACCTCGCCTCGCCTTCGCCGGTTGTTTCTTTCTTCTGCGATTTCTTCCTCCTGCGACTCCTAATCTTCAGGGTTTTAGATTTGGGGTTTGGTTTCAATTTTGGAATTAGAGTTTAATTTGATGGTTTATAAGCTTGATGTGGTTGTAATAATCTTGTGCAATAGCAATGAAGGGGAATCAGAATATGTATGCAAGTTTTTTTGTTTGGTTTGGTTTAAATACTGAACTGAATATGTAATATGGCTTTTCTCCATTAATTTTCCTTTTCAATGACAGGTTTATAAGCACTTTGCAATTTCAATGCATTATATACATACGGTTGGATTATCAGTTATCTCTTGTATTACATTTTAAAGCCTTTGAATCAAATTTACAATTTACTAATAAATGTTTACAATTTATTTTGAATCAAATTCATTGAATAAAATATGATAAAATATTTTTTCAAAGTAAACGTGTTTGCTAGTTTTTTGTTTTGAGAAACAATTTTTGGGAATGACAAAAAGAACACGTTTTCCGCAATCTCAAAACATACACTCAAAATACAAAACTGAAAATAAATTCAAAACTGAAAACTGAAATACAAAGAAAACACCGCCTAAGTTTTTACTACAAAATTAAATCCACATGTAGGTTACAAGACAGGTTAAACAATTACAAACCAAAGCATCAAAACATTATTCTGAGTACAGAAAAATTATTCATTCTACTGTGGAATTGTAACAATTAGGAGAATTTCATAGACATTAGGGGATCAAAGAAAATTGAATCAGAAGCATCAAGACTATAATTAATACCAGAATATCAGGTCTATTATTTATCAACAGGAACCAAAATGTCTTAACAAGCATGAGATTATAATATCATTTCAGTTCTAAGGTTCTCATGAGAAGTCAATCTTGCACCACAAAATCAAACATTTTACAGAAATCATGTACACTTTCAACATCAGAACAGAGAATGCAGAGAATATATGAACGCCTTAGGAATAGTAGTATTACTAGTAGATTGAACTTCTACCTGTTGAAGCCCCTCATGATTCAGAACAAATTGAGTACGTTTCCAATCACTGTGAGGGGCAACTTGAGCTCCTGCTGGCGGTGCGGTAAGATATCCAACCTTTAGATAGGGTAAAGGCAGCTGTCAATGAATAAGTCCCATTAGAACCAGAAATTTTTCCCATTAAACCATAAATAAATAAGACAAACATGTAAAAGATGTATCCAGGATCAAGATTTTATGTGTTTTTTTATGTTAAAACTGAACAACAGTTTATAAATAACAGAAGAAAGAACACGTGAGGGGGTGAAGCATGGTTGACTGCCAAACATCCAATCTCCAATACATTGAATAGCACATTTTGTTAGGTAAAAGGCAGGGGTGGGGTGACCAGTGTAGCAAATCCCATCCCCCCCTGCCGACAGGAGGCATGACCATAACGGCCTTCTACCGCTGGGAGGGTGAGCCCATCACCCTAGCCCCACCAACATGCACAGTGGTAGGCCCACTCAGCTAACCACAATCAGGATTTACTTCCCATAAGCGGGTTTCAAGTTTAAGAATCAATCCCTTGGCCTAGGGAAGCAAGAGAGACCTCCCTACTCAGATGGAAGAAAGATGCACAATAACCATAATAAGAAGTTGGTTCCAGTTCAAGATTTAATAACATCCTTACTTCCTCTGACAAGAAATAAAATCCTTTGAGAAAAAGAGCAATTAAACAAATGAGCAACAAATTATTAATTACGCTATCTTAATAACCATGAGCCATGAGATCTGACAGACAGTAGATGGACGGACTTCACAGAATGTAACCAAATAATTTGCTGAGCATAATAACATTTACCATGGAGCGCACGAGCTTCAAGGCACTAGTATAAACCTGTAAACAACAAACATCACAAGAGAAAGGGTGTCTAGTTCAGCTGAAATAGACAATTGAAATATGCTTTGAGTACATAAACAATAAAGACACAATTTTTTCATTTTTCTTTTTCTTTCTTTCAAAATCATTGGACTATTTCTCTTTTTGCTTCTTTTCTTTTCTCATTTTAGGAGAGTAGGGAATTGGATGCAGGGGGCGCCTGGAGGGGAGGGGGGGGGGGGGTGGCTAGAAGATCAAGAATAGTTAGAATTACTATGATCGGACAAAACCAGGCATACCCAGATAAAAGGGACAAACCACATACACCATATTGTATAGGAAATTCAATATTCTTAATCTAGCATCAAAGGGGAGTCTGTGAGATATACCCAAAAAACAAAATTAGAAACTAAAATTCTATGACAATATCTTCTAAAAGCAATTGATCAAAACAATATGAGACACTTACTGAGTAAGTTGGTTTCAGTGCATGCGCCACAGCAATGTAGATTGCAGATTGGCTATACAATTCGGTTGGGGAAACAGTTTTGGCTGATGCTCCAGTTCTTGAAATGTCCTCTGCTAATCCATACTGCAAAGATTGGACAGTATTATAGTATCAATTTCTTATTTCAGAATTTCTGATGAAGTAGACACTCCAAAGCAACATGCAACTGGCAAGTTAGTACTATGGTAGTTAAAAAGGTATAGCTACCAGAACAGTCCCCAGGTTGTAGATTGCCCTATGAAAATCAAATTGCAACCGTATTGCTGCCCGAAACTGCAATATAACACAAATAGAAGGAATCAAAAGCATAGAACGCATAATTACATTCATTAAACATATAGGCTTGTACAGTAACCTATTTCTTTCATCCATCCAAGCAATTTGATATACCTAATTATTTTTGTACCTTACTAATTGCGGTTTCAACAATAGTTTGCTTTTCTCGTGCTGGAACAATTGCACTGAGTTCCTGATATGCACATTTACAGACTAAATAAAAGGTCCAGTAATGCCACAAATTTGCAAAATAAACCTTTGTGCAACTGCTCTTAGAATAAAATAAAATAAAAATTCTTAATGAAATACAAATTTCTCAGGAAACTCATTTCGACTGAAAGTACCTGCAGAGCCAGTCCCCAGTTGTTAAGTGCCTGGAAAAACATTGACCATGAATTTATGACCAAGAAGTAGAACATAAATTTTCAAGCAAATAACCAGGAGCCTTGACAGAAGATACACCAATATTCATGCTCAAATGTCAAAGGCGGAAAAAGGAAAGATTTCTTAAAGACTCACCTGGGGACTGTTCCAATTAAGTTGAACTGCTTTCTCATAGTTTTTGGTTGCCTGCAAATTCGAAGAACGAGAAACAATTTAGCCATCTGGAATGATGATTAATCAATGATAGAATAGGTGTTACTCTTGATCGAGAATATCATTAACAGAGTCGAACAACATAAGAGGAAGCAAATTTTCATCAGGTGCAATTAGCACTTAATGACCTCATGAACTTCCTGATTGCAATTTATATTATGAAGTAGCATATTGTTTCATAAAGAATTGTTCTGATGTTGCAGATAAAATTCTATATCCAGGAAGATACAAGTAGGCTGATCTGATGAAGGCCATGTCTCTCAAATTTTCTGTTGACAGCTGTTTTTAAACTTACGTATGTCAAATTTTCAGGAGCTCAAGTAATGTCAGAGGTTTCAAATGTGAAACTGCTGTCAGCACAGTCATAGACAGCATGTCACACTTAAACTAATGCATCACAAGTTATCAAATAACTGAACATACAGATTCACACTCTAAAACAACTATTAATAGCTCTGATTTGGCACTCTCCATATATTCTCTTATTCTGCCTTTCTTTTTTCCTTATTTTTTTTTCTTTTGATTTTCTCACTTCCTAATGTATCTCACAATTCCTAATGTTCTCATAGACAAGAAGATGAAGAAAAGTGGGCTGGAGGGAGTATGCAGTCACAATGAAAATCAGCAGAGATTTCTATATATAAAAACACACATAGTATGAATAAATTAAACAAGTAAAAGGTGAAACCTGCTCCCATAGTTCTTCAGCCTCCTTTGTACGGCCACGAATTTTTGCCCGATCAGAGATTGCAATGGCCCAATTATAATAAGCCTGCCATTTAATGACAACAAAGTGCAGACATATAAATTCAGGCAGATTCATTTAGTTAGAAGTGAAACAACGTTATGAAAAACAATTCATGTGAAGTATGATGGGCACAAAGTCTCTATATTTCAAAAGTAGAAGGTATGAAGTGACCTTCTACCAGGATGATCTGAGCATGCAGGTCCATGTTTCTCCTTCCCCCGAAACAAATTCTTGTCCTTACCCACATGTATACTTTCTCCTCATTTTAGGTTGGTTATCTTTCCTTTTGCAGGTCTCTTTAGTCAAATGTCATACTCTCCTAATGTTCTCCACTTTGATAAGTTATATATAAGAGGGCGAGCCTTGATAGCAACAATAAGTATAAGATTCCTCTAGGTTAGAGTTGTGAAAGCAACCTCTTTGCAGAAAAGGAAGACCAAGACAACATACAAAAATAACTCTCGTTGAACCTCACAAAGTGGGGAGGTGGGGAGCTTCATGCACCGGGGGCACCCTTTGATAAGTTAAATATAAATTTTGGGACTTCTCGCAAACAATTGGAAGAACAGTCATCAAATTTCCCAATGATATAAAGAATATTCAGTTTCTAGTCAAGTTGGAATTCCATTGTTTTTCCCTCCAAAAAAATGTTGGACCTACTAGCTAGACAAGCAATTTGGGTCTCTCTCTGTTTTGCACCAGCTCTTTTTTTCAAAAGACAAAAGAAAAAGAATAGCAGAAAAAAGATAGAAGATAAAAGTCATCATTTTTTATACATCTGTTGTTTGTGCTTTTTCCCTTTTTGGGAAAAAAGTCATGCCCTTTTTAAGAAAAAGAAAAGAAATAGCTTCCAAATGCTTCAGCCTTTTTTAAGCATAACAGTAAAACAATAGCTTAAAAAGTTGGTGCCAAATGGACCCTTATTTCTCTTTTGGGAAATGAATCTCAGCTAGTTCAGAGAAATTTGGGGCAGAAGGAATGTACACATGAGACAAACATAAAATTGAACAGTAGGACCCTCTTTTAATTTTCCAAACAACTTAATGTTCCAAAAACATTTGGGGAGGGGAAGAAAAGGGTTAACAGCCAGCCTTTTCTTCAATTTGTTATCTGGAAGGCACTCTAGGGTAATGTCCTTGTTGTGAACTTTTTAAGATTTGTTTAAGCATTCAACAAGATAATAAAAATAAGAGATCTGAATACATACATCATGAAGTGTAGGGCAAAGATGGGTAGCCTCATCATACTTTTTGCATGCTTCTTCAAGCAAAGCATCTTTAGAAGGTGAACTAGAATCAGGACTAACATTATCCGCACTTTCCTGCATAAGAATGATTTTTATGCAAGTTGAATTCTGTGTGACAGGTTAATTGCACTTTGGAAGTGAAAAAACCATGCCTAGAACAAGCACAACATTTGTTCCAACAAAAGAAAGAAAAGCTATAATGTTAAGCTACAAATTAAAAAAGTTAGGAAAGAGTAATAAGTTATACATCAATAATACATTAAAAATCTAAATAATGAGTTAAATCTTCCAAAAGCTTTTTCTTGGATAAGTAGGACCAACAAAAACAAAATTTTGTGACTTAAACTAATCCCAAGCACAGCCTAACAATCTGAAATATAAAATATTGTCTCAAAACAATATCAAGATCATGATGTTATACCTGAAGGACCAGCGCCCAATTGTATAGTGCATCATAATCTTCTGGGTTTCTCTCTAATACACTTGCATATCTGTAGAGTAATAGGAACAATATTCATCGTCATGTGACATTAAGCATCAGCTTTAGAATTCCAGATATTTCACGTAGACATTTTACATTAATTGATTATTTCACAATAGTTTAATATTAAACTATTATTTGAAAAATAAAATAAATACCAATATAGTAGATATAGAAACTGAAAAGAAAAATAAGAGAAGAACATTATTTGTTCCAAGTTCAAGCGAGAAGAAAAAAATAGATTGTCACTCACTTGCAAAGTAAAGACAAATGGCAGATAAGGAATCAAGAATGAACTGTAAGCTTCAACCATGATCAACTGCCCAAAGTTGTAAGAGTAATACTTGGCTATGGAAGGTTCAATATGCTTTGCTTTTCAATAGAACTCAAATTTTTAATATATAATTCTATACGGTAATTTAGTATGCTGTACGTCATGCAGAAAAACATTGAAAAGAAAGAGGGGTAAAAGTTATGCCTGACAAGCTGATACAGAAACAACATAATCAATGACTACCTCCGGGCAGCAAATGTAAGAATCCGTTGGCGAGAGCGACCCTCCTCATCAGCACCTGTGACACTATTCATCAAGTCCATGGCAGCATTGTTCTGGTCTATATGCTGCTGCTCTTGTTGCATGGTGCTTTCTTGACTGGAACAGTTCAAACACATGAAATGGATAGGCATTTATTTTTTGTAGTAATAAAAACATAAATATAGGATAACACTATATTGCTACTTGAACTATCAATGAAATGAAGCATACAAATGCAAACACCAGTACATTTATTGCACACACATTTTCCAGAAATGAAAGCAGAAATGTCAGTTGAAGAAAACTACGAAGATATGGCAAAGCCAAATGAAGTAAAATTATAGTAAAAGCTGAGCATCTGCTTTCAGTAATAGTTTCTGTAGGCTACACGTGCTGTAAGCTACAGAAAATTGAGGGTGTGCATAGTCTGGTCCAAACCATTAAACTAAATCGAACAAATTAATTGGGTTTGGTTTGGTTTAGTTCTATTTAAGTTTTTTTAAAAAAATTGGTTTGGTTTGAAAATTTTGAGAGAAACAATTTACGTTTAGTTTTGGTTTGTGTCATAAGAAACAAAAACCAAACTCGCAAACTGTTGTAAACCGTTCTGTATATAATATAATATTTGTTGTTTAGTATATATTATATAAAATACTATGTATTTTACCTAAAAAATATATCACCCAAAAACAAAAACATTTTAATGATAAAACTTTTAACCATTTTTTTGCTTA
Source organism: Diospyros lotus (assembly GCF_014633365.1). Taxonomy (NCBI): domain Eukaryota; kingdom Viridiplantae; phylum Streptophyta; class Magnoliopsida; order Ericales; family Ebenaceae; genus Diospyros; species Diospyros lotus. Next base: position 643,164 of record NC_068348.1, on the reverse strand, counting down.
AAAGTTTGTATAGAAATTTTTATAAAAATAGTTTTTGTTTTAACTTCTCATAAAATTTTTGAATAGCTTTTTCTTTTTGCTTCTTTTATTAATATAATTCTTACATTGTCCAAAATGGGGTTTGAATCAAACTAAACCATACTTTTATAGTATGTTTTGGTTTCAATATTAAAAATGGTTTAGGATACACAAACTGTAATTTATGGCTTGGTTGCTATATTCTTTCAAACTGGACACTAAGGAAACTGATCGGACGAGTTTGGTGGGTGTTCCATTGTGCAAAAAAATAGGTTAGGATAAGATCAGCATTATGACATCACTTTGGTAGGGGAACTTAAAGCCACTCAATGTAATCTATTTCATATATTTGATAATTTATGATCGTGATTTGGAACTATATACTATGTGTTGATGCACTTATCATATCCAACCACGTGTCAAGCAAATGGATCTCCACATAATACTCCAGCTTATCTCAAAGCTTGACCTAAACATCATGAATCAGCTTAATAAGGTGATATGCAATAGAATTATACTCCTTTCTTGAGCCGCTCTTCGAGAGGGATTGCCTCAATCAAAGGCTGTGCAGACAATGCATCCATTTGTACTAAAGCCAACCTCCTCAGCTCTTCAAAGCTACAGCCTAGATCCTTTTGGTACATTGCCTCAGAATATCTCCTTAAAATGATTTTTTTTCTGGCATCTCCTTGAAACAACATCCCCTCAGCATCTCTCCGGTGTTCCCATCAGCTAGATTACCTCTTCAACAGCCCCTCTCAGTTGCTTCAACTTAAGTAGCTTGGTCCAAAGTAAAACAAAAAGGTCGTTCTCTTTCAATTCGGATCGTTATTTGGACTTGAGCTTTGGAAACTCAAATTAAGGGTATTGCTAAGAACTATGTCCTTATCTTAGCAGCCAGACAGGATTCACAAGCAACCAGCCATGAAGAAAGAGGCACTAAAATACAAATTAGAGTTTTTTTTTCCCTCAAACTTGGCGTTATGGTTGTCTTGCAGCCATCTCTCTCTTTCCACATGGGAGGAACCTTAGTTCCCATACACCTAGACCTATCAGAAAAGGCTATACCTGACTAGGCACCAGAATAGACTTGATTTTTAATAATCCACACAACTAATCAAATAAGGCCAGATGTCCCTACTCAGATAATCTCAGCCTTATCTAGTTGCTGGCCACACTCCCCTCTACCTATATAAAGAGGAGTACCCAATTTTAGCTAACAACAAGAATTTGCTAGAAAACATGAGCATCCAATACAATTTGCTCCCTCTCTCTTGGCTACCTTGGTCCTCCCTCTTCCCTTCTCCAAAGGTTCTAGCTTTCACTTGTTTCAGTGACTATCACCACTTCCTAGAACAGCACAAACTGACACTCTATCACTGACTATAAAATCAGTGATATAATAGCCTACGCTAGCATTAAAAGAAATTAAAAATGAATAGAATTGTTTTGTAGGCTGGTGGGGTGTGGACTAATGGTGTTGTTACAACCCTTTGGGTAAAACTCACCCCCATAAGCTAGTTGTCTAGGAGAGGGTGCCCAAGAGGTTATAAACCCCACGCCAAGAGTCTAAACTTCTGGTATGGGACAAGTCGCATACCTTACAGTAGACCATAACATACCACCACACTCCGCAGCCCGACGCCCATGATAGCAGGCTATGCACTAGCCCAGCTAGTCCCGGACGAACACTGCAATGCCAACGTCACCTCCATTGCTGCTCGATTGCGCTAAGAGCCATGGGGCCGGCTCTGATACCACTGTTACAACCCTTTGGGTAGAACTCACCCCCAAAAGCTAGCTATCAAGGGGAAGGTGTCCAAGAGGTTATAAACCCCATACCAAGAGCCTAAATTTCTTATATCGGACAAGTCCCCTACCTTGCAGTGGACCATAATAGGTGTTCAGAAGGATTCTACAACTGATCAATCATTGTAAGAAAAGACTAGTGTTAGGGAGCAAAGGTTGTTGCTAGAACCAGTTGTTAGAGCCTCTTGAAGAATAAATGCAGAGAAAACTAAGACAGTCATAGGAGAAAGGGAGGAGAAGGTATCTTTTGGGGTCTTTTTATAGCAAAAATTGTGCAAGTCTTCTTTTGTTCACAGAAGGTTGCAACTTCTTTTTATAGGCAAAGTAAGGTACAGCCAACATGTAGATTCGGGCATGTGCTATTCAGCGCAAAACACATGTCCTCATAAGACTAATCAGGTACGCGAACAGAATTTGAAATGTTCTCGGTGCCTAAACAAGCATAACCTTTTGGGATAAGACCAGTCTAATGGGAAGTGGTCCCTTCCTGCATGTGGTGCAAGTCAGTTACAATTTTCATTACAGCAGTGCTAAAATTTTTAGAAAAAGCAAAATTAGTTTCCTCCAATGCCTGGTTAGACATGGTACCTTCGTGCCTTCAAGACTGCTAGGTACCAAGCACTTCACTTAAACTTGTACCTTTAGCCTCTAGATCAAGCTATTTTACATCCCCCCAATTAACCGCATTTACATCCAACTGAAATACAATTTACAAATAACCTTTATGCCTACATCAACATTTTTATACTTGTTTTAACTTTAAATGGGGTTAATTGGGACACATTTACATCCCTAATTATACCAGTTCTGGCTTTGTTTTAATCATGCACGATTAAGAGCAATGATAAAATGACTAATTTGGTTTGAAAGTAAGGCTGCGTTTGGATTCTTGGATGTTGTATAACTGATTCACCAAGTACAGTTTACAATTCAACGTGTTCTCAGATTTCAATTTTCTGAATTTATTTGAGATCTTCAGATTGAATGGTATAGACGATAATGTTATTAAAAATCCTTGCATGGAGGATTCTACTAGAGCAAAGACCATGAAACAAATCTGTCCTACCTCTGTTAGGACCTCCACTTTTCTGTTGTTGATAATGGGAACACCCAAACAGTAACATTACTCGTAAAAGTAGCGATCACAAGGCAATTTCGAGAATCCCCTTTAACGAATTGATCATCAGAGTCATCTTAGTTAAACTATGTTCAGTTACTCTGATCATTTAAAGAAAAAAACTATCCCCAGCGTCGGAGCTGGGATTTGTTGATAAAAAAGAGCACAAGATTTTGGCATTGTTTCAAATTAAACACGAAGACTAACCCATACGGAGAGCTCGCTTCTTGCTTCTCTGCTTCGGAGTCATCGTTGGCCTCGCCATTCTTCAATTCATTCAACAATTCTCTCATCGTGAAGGTGCGGCTTCCCTCGTCCTTCTTAAGCTCCGGCCGCTTATTCTCGGAGCCGTTAGATAGCGTCTGTTGGTTTTCCGATTCGTCAATCTGGGAGGATTCCGCATCATGCACGGGCGCGCCATTCGATTGGATCGGCTGGTAGGTTGGCCCCTCGGGCTCCGCATCGGGATCAGCCACGGATCGGTCTTTTGGCTCGTCCAGCTTGGAATCGACGTCAGTGGCCTCTGGTTCTTCATTTGATTGGATTGCGTCATAAAATTTCAGATCCACATCGTCCCTTACTTCTGCTTGCGGCTCGGTTGCTCCGTTCGTGGGTTCGGAGTCTGCAGCGTTTGCAGACATTTGGCTGTGACAGTATTAGGGCTTGCTTCAGCTGCTCAATTGGCGAATTGCAGACAGATAATGACGAAGACGAAGCTTCAACAGTAAAGATGGATTTGAAGCCCAAGACGGATCTGCAATTTTGAAAAGAACAAACTGTTTCGTCTGCAAAACACATAAACGACTGAGTATTAGATTTAGTTTCTTTTTTCCCCGATTAAATTTTTTTTTTTTAATAATACAAAAGCAAACTATTTTTTAAAATAAATAATTATAAAAATTTGATAAAATACATATATCATTAGATGTGAGCAAAATTTTGGATAAATAGAAATAAACAAATTGAATTAGCCAAAATTGGTAGTTTAGTCCGGTTCAATTTGTAAAATGATTCAATTTGATTTTAATTTTGATTTTTTCGATTATATCGATTCAATTTAGTTTTCTTATTAAAAAAAACTAAAATAACCATATTCACCGAAATATTAAAAATAATGTCATTTTTTACCACATTAAGAATTAGAGAATGATATATTTCACATAAAAATAAGTTATTCAAGTGAAGATAATGATGAGTCTTTCATCTTAAACTTTCCTATTTGTTCTTCAATCGATCTTAACTCTTCCTATTTCTTTTTATTTGACTTTTGACTGACTGACCATCACGACATTGTATGTCTCGCCATTAGACTTTGCCAATGTTTTATTCAATTTTCATTTTGTTTTTATCTTTTTTGCCTTAACTCATCCCACGCACCCCATGACTCGTTGCAATGCCTATCAACATTGTTCCCGTCTTCTTCTATTCTTCATCCTTATGCTTTGTATTTCACTACCATTGACCAATTCAAGCACACATCTACGACTCAATGCCAATGAACTCTTATAAGCAAATCGTCATTTTCATCTATGCTTGGCTTCAGTTTCAAGCAAATATGAATTTATAATTCTTATAAACTTGCAGTTTTAATTTTTAATTTTTTCGATTAATCAATCATTTTTTTTTTTGGAGCAACTATTTGGTTAGTTCGGTTCAATTTTTTAAAAGATTCGATCTGTTTAATTTAAACATTTTTTGCGATCGATAATTAAATAGACCGAATATTCACCCCTATATATTACGTTAGTAAATTTATAAAAACAGAAAAAGACAATCAAAGTCATTAATATTTAAAAATAATAATTACAAATTACTTTAATTATGATTTGACTTTATGCTATGCCTCCGTCTAGGTTTAATTTTAAAATAATTTTACTCTTAATTATGTCATTTAAAATTTGAAATTGTATATATTATAATAATTATATTTTTTACACAAGTCTAAATGTATAGACATGTGACGATTATATTCATATACTACGTATTAATAAAATTTGCATCTCTTTTATAATTCATACTTAAAATTAAAAATTTTAATTCAATTAGCAATTATTTATAATATCAGACTTCGTATCTTATTTATGCATTTTGTAATAGCCCAAGTGCTTATAGCGAATAATAAAAATATGTGGTATTTCTTATTATTTATGATATTCTCAATTTCTTACTATTCAAACATAATTTATAATATTTTCAATTTATCACCATTCAAACATAATAAACCTTTAAATTTCAATATTTATCAACAAAAAACATATCAACAATCACACCTCAATTATACACATCCACTTACTATGAAAACATTGAATGGTGCATAACTAAAACAATAATGGTATTATGCTAAAAATTAATTAAAAAACACACACACACACATTATTTTATGTTTATTAAAACCCTTTTCCAATTGAAAGTATATTATTTATTTTCACAAATTCAATTCAAATCTTAAAAAAAAAAAACAAATAGATCATCTAACCACAATACTAAAATTTTAAAAATATATATTATATAAAAAAATATCAAACAACAGAAAATATTTCACACTAATTTACAAACCTAACAAAATCTATAATATATTTAAAATAAAATTATTTTAAAATAAATAAAAAATTAATACTAACAATATTTATAAAAAATATAACCCAAATATCACTATTATTTATTTACAAGAAAACTACGTCTAATTTTATAATTATACGTAAACACAACTTAATTTATTTTATTATTATTATATTTATTTTTTGAATGTAGAGTGTTCTATATTAAAAATAAAGTCATGCTATTTGAACAGAAGGTGTGTTACAGAAACATTTACAGGGCAATGAAAATACTCATTTTACCTCTATAATAAATGATCCAAATGCCCAATGCCATATCTCTTTCTCTATGTCTTGCTCTCGCTCTCCTTCTCACACCATTGGCCCCAGCGGCAAGATGACGGTAGCGGCAAGGTGGCAAGGCGGTAGAGGCGATAGAAGCGACGGGGCGAGGCAACAGAGGTTGCAGCGGCGAGGCGAGGCGACTGAGGCAAGGCGGCGACTAAGGCGAAGAATGATGGCGAGTGGTCGGTTGCAGGGGCGAGGGAAGAAGGGAGAGACAAGGGAGAAAGGGAGAAGGGAATAGACAAAATATATTGCAATATATCATCCATGTAAAGTATTATGTAAGGATGTTTCTGTATAAATAGCATTTTTCTTAAAAATACCACCACACATATCAACCCAATCCTTAGATTTGGGCCTAACCCAAATAGATCAGGCTATACAAAGCTGGGGAGGCATTTCGTTTTTTCTCAAACCCTAGCCTAGTCGAGTCTAGGGGTGTGCATTCGGTTATAACCGAATCGAACCGAAAATCTACACTAACCGAATTAACTAAAACCGAACTAACCAATTATGAATTTGAGCTAACCGAACCGAAAGCCTACCCAAAAAATCAAACTGAACCTACACAAAAACCGACCTAATTGAAATCGAATGACAAATAATTAACATTCATTCATTCAACCTTGATTACCAGTAGCCAAGTAATTAACATTCATTCAGAATAAGACTTTATTACCTCTATTCCAAATACGAAAACAACAATGTGTGACATCGAAGATTGAGTGACAGAAAATGAACCAAAACTGGTGTTTGGAGAATGATATAAAAACACAAATTCTACACCAAGAGGATTTAGAGGAGGAATAACCGATTGACATCAATTCCACTCATCAAGGGAACAAGAAATGTAGGGATCATCACAGCAGTCCCCAATGCCAAGATATAATGCTATAAGCACATCACTGTTGAAAGACATGAACAAACTTGAATCAGAAACAAATTAACAAATGAGCAAACTAAATCTGAAACAAGTTAGGGTTAGGGTTTCGAAATCACTCACTCTCGGTCTCTTGAGAGAGAAGGGATGAAGGGGCGACAACGAAGGGACAAAAGGAAGGCAGCCGACGGCGAAGGCGAGGTGAAGGGTAGTTGGTTAGGGTTCTATTTGCTCTCGCCTTTGACGGGTGGAGGATGACTCGAGAGCTATCTGGCGGCTGGAGCAGAGGGGCTGGGTGTTGGGGAGGGAGAAGTCGACGACGAGGGCATTTGGGTTTGACGGCAACGACGAGGTAAGGGTTAGTCGGTTAGGGTTCGGTTTGCTCTCACCTTCGACAGGTAGGGGGTGACTCTTGAGCTATCTAACGTAGAGCACGCGGTTGGGTGTTGGGAGGGGGGGAGAAGCCTACAACGACATCGATGAGGGCATTTGGGTTCGACGGCAACGACAAGGTGAGGGTTAGCCGGTTAGGGACCTAGGGTTCGATGCTGTCGCCTTTGAAGGGTGGGGGAAGGGGCGACTCTCGGGCTATTGGGTGTGCAGGGCCTGAACAATAAACTTGGGTTTGGGGGAGGGGGTGTGGCGTTGTTGGGGCTAAGAACGGGTAGGTGGTTCAGTTATTTGGGTTCGGTTATTTTGACCCAAATAATCAAACTGAATCAACTATATGATTTTTTGTTAAATGGGTAACCGAAATCGAATCGATTATTAAGACTAACCGAACTGATCGAACCGGTCAGTTCGGTTCGATTAAATCGATTTATCCGAATTTTTGCACACTCCTAGTCAAGTCGCCCTTCTCTCTTCCTCTCCATCTCTCGTCTCTTTAATTTGGCCAATTGTAGGTTAGAGTTTTGGACAATCAACATTAAAATTACTGTAAAATCGACTTTGATCTCCTCAATTGTGATTTCGATGTCTACATCCGATGAGTCCCCCGGACACCGACAACAGCCCATCGGAGTAACAGTTTGATTCTAAGGTAAGCAATTTTGATCATTTTCCGGATGTTTATTGTGATTTTCCGGTGATACATGTACATATATACGTATATACGAGCAGATAAAAACCTTAAGTTTATTGAACGGGTGAAAACGGGTTTGGGGCGTAAATCCGTTTAAGGATCCGTTGGACCCGTTTTAATTTTAAGTTATAAATTTTTCCCCGAAATCGTCATTATTTACAAGTTTGCCACGCAGGAGATAAAAACGTAAGCGTTCGCCCTCACGTACTCACTCTTCGATTTCCAAACATTCCGACTCCCTCTCTGTCCCTGACGTAGTTAGGGTTTCAAAAACCTTCGATTCTCTCTCGCGAGTCGCAGCGGCTGAACGCCTCTCGGGTCCCCCTCTTCGATTCGCGCATCGCATCGGCTGAAATCTTCAACACATATCCTCGCCATAGCTCCAAAGCCTAGATCATATTTATGTTTTTTCATGTTTTCGTTTCTTTGTTTTCAGGGAACAGAGAAAAACAAAAACAGAGCCAAAGCTGAGTTTTGCTGCGATTGTGTTTGTGTTCTTCTGTAATTGGTCGTTTCTGTGTTCTGATGAAATTAGGGTTTGATATCGCCATTCCCGGCTACTGAGGGGACTGTTGGTTTTGTTTTCAGCCGTCAAGGGCTAGAAGATTGGAACTGTGAGTACAAAACTCCATATGTGTTCACCTTTTCCCTCTCTTTTTGTCTTTTTTGTTTGATTAATTGGTTGTACTGGTGCCGGCTTCATTGTTTATGCGGTGTGACTCACTTGCTTCGTTGTAGAGATTTTAAATGACGGTTATTCTTTTTGAGATCCATTTATCTCCACACCCCCCCCCCCAAAAAAAAAAAAAAAAAGGAAAGTTTTATTTTCCGTGAAGCCTTCGCCTGGATTTTAATTTGTTCTGACGAAACTTTTTCTCTTTTCCAATAAATGATTACTCTTAGTTGTGGCAAGTAGCATGGTCAATGTCAATTTAACTGCATGCGACTGGTAATACTTGGTTTGGACTGTGGGGAAGCAAAGGGGGGTGACCATTTTTTTATTTTTTTGTTACACTAGAAGAATTAGGGGAGCATGATATTTCCTTCTCTCTTTTTTTGGCCAGACATACTGTTTTTTCCTTACCGTAGTAATCCCTATTGCTTGTTTTACATGTTCCTTGTCACTTTTTTTCCCACTTTATTCCTATTATGGAGGGAAAGAAAATCCCCCCTCGCCACTTGAATTGCACCTCCACTTCACCTCTTAAGAACAAACTGGAAAAGATAAATATCGACTCCTTTACCCCTGCCTATCACCTCAGCATCCTTCACTTTGCCCTAGAGCCCTTCACTTTGAACATTGTGCCAGTTGTTATTTGTCTTTTAAATTTTTCTTGAATTAAATCTTTTTTATACCTGAGCTCCTGTTCTTTTCTTCCTAGATGGCAAGAAATATATTAGGAAGAACAAGTCACATGCCTGTCTTGTTGATTTTTTATAATGAGACAATACGATGGAACCACATTAGAATGTTGAAATCATCCTAATTGCTAGGAATTTTAAGGTTTTAGTATTCCTTTGTAATTTTTTTGGTGAATAAATGCAAAGAAGATGCTTCAAGAGGTGAATCTTGTATTGGTAATTTAATATATTTAGCCCATGTATATGCATTAAGGCATAACTCGTCCAAACAAACCTAACTCATCTAGGCCCATGAACTTATCAAGGGAGGTTAATTAAAAAGGAATGCTTTCTTTCAAACACAAACAAAATGAGAATGGCTCCCTTTCAATAGCAAATCAATTTTTTCTTAAATCACTACCATAATCAAGAACAACATATGAAGGTTTTATTCAACCGTGTGGGGTTGGCTGTATGAATTCTAGTTAGTCAGTCTTTTTTATCTATAATTTTAGTTTCTGTATAGCCTTTATAACTCACATAATTTATAAGTGTCTTCTGCTAAGCTTTTCTCTAAATCTTTTGCAAATATTTATTCTATTCTATCAACTCTTCTCATAGGAGCTTTTATTGATTTTTTACTCATATGACCAAACCATCTTAAATGTCTTATCATCAATAGTAGTTCACATGAGAAAACCATCTTAATTGTGTATCATGTATCCTATTTTTAGTAGGAGCTACTCCAACCTTATTATGGATAACCTCATTTTTATTTGTCTTTTTCTTGTATGGCTGCATCTCCATCTTAAGTTCTTAACAACCTCATATCCATTGTCCTTATATTTTCCAATTTTCATGTCAGTATTTTATTGTCAGCATTTTGTTCCATGAAACAAAGTTGGTCTTATAGTTGTGAATAACCTCTTATTTGGTTGTATCTTTTCCTGCATGGATGCATCTTCATCTTAATATCATCATCTTCCTTGCATTTACATTTTGCATGTCAGTATTTTATTGTCAAACATTTTGTGCCACGAAACAGCTTTGGTCTTATAGTTTTCTTATAAAATTTGTTCCTTTTTGCTTTAATGTAATTTTACTATCACATAAAATGTTTGATGCACATCTTCATTTTAATCATAATGCCTTAATTTTATGGGTAATGTCCTCATTAATCTGTCTTTTTGGATGATTAATCCATGATATTTGAACAGATGTTTTCTTGGTATGGCTTGATCCCCTAGTGTGCTGTAATATCATCCACACTTAATACTCTTACTAATCTCCTATTCTTTTCACATCCTATCTTCTATCTCTTCACATCCGCTACTCATCCTTTAATTTCTTATGAATTTATCTTCTTAAATTCCAGTTCATGTGCATTATTTTGTGGTGGCTTGCTACAATTCGAGACCCGGATGCATAATACCCAGATTGAATTTCTACCCTTCTTTTTTTAATATTTGTTTTTTTAATCAGATAATATTTGATTGTTAATGGTATGATCTTTGGTAGTAAGTGATTATTTCAACAATTTAATCAGGGTGAGTTTTTACTGGAGAAGGAATTTTGGAAATTATGAAGACGCCATCGACATATCCCGTTCTTGACAATCGACCAATTGATCAATGGAGGGTGACAGAACTAAAGGAAGAGCTTAAGAGGCGGAAATTGATAACTAGGGGGTTGAAAGAAGATCTGGTGAAACGGTTGGATGAAGCACTTAGAAATGAAACTGAATCTCCTAAGGAAGATACTGGTATTATTGCTTTGGATGGGAGTTCCCAAGTTGTGGGGACTGGAGATGTAGTGACATGCCCAGTTGTTTCTGAAACAAGTGGGGACACAAGGGATCATGGTAATAACAAAAATCAGCTGGATGGTGGAACACATGAACCTCACATTGAGGATACTGAAATGTCGTTGGGTAAAAAAAGGGTTTACGAGGAAGATGGAACAGATGGCACTGGTTCTGCTAGGGAGGAGAAGACAGTAGTTAATGTGAGTTCTTTTGACACTAACATCACAATTAAAGATAATTTGGTATCTGAAAAGAAAGCCGACATTGATGACGCTGTAGCGTCATTGGGTGAAAAGAAAGTTCAAGAGGCAGAAGTAACAGGTGGTACTGATTCTGCTAGGGATGAGGATATAGTAGTTAACGCAATTTCTGGTGAAAACATTGCAATAGAGGAGGATACAGTATCTGGAATAGCTATAGATGTGAAAGAGTCTCAGAACAGTGACTCAAAAAATGACGAGATGGATTCAAAATCCCTGCGGGAGAATGAGGAGGTAAAGCTTAGTCAAGAAAATGTTGACCTCAACTCTTCTGATCCAAATGATGAGGCATCTGAGGTTAGCAATATCACAGTAAGTGAGAATGTGGTATCTGGAACAGCATTGACTGTGAATGACGACTCCCAAGACCAGAGGGGGGATTTGAAATCCCAGTTGGAGAATGAGGAAATGAAGATCTCCCATGAGGAAGTCGATCTCAACTCTTCTGATCCAAACCAGGTATCCGAGGTCAGCACTGTTTTAGGGTTTCAAGTAAAAACTGATTCTATTTCTAGTGATTGTGTCTCAATTAATGAAAAGAATGAACTAAAGGATAATATAATTGATGATAATGTCAAATTAGAATTAGATGTTATGCCTGAGATGGTGCAGCCATCATCAAGCAATGTGCTCGCAGATGGTGGCAAACTACATCCAATGGATGTTGAAGAGCCACATGAGACCAAGGCACCTGTCGAGGAGAGAGATGACAGCAATGCTGCTAAAGCGGAGGTGAACAAGAAAAATGATGGTGCAGATGTAACTTCTTCAGAAAAGTTAAATTTGGACCGAAGTTCTGGTGAAGATTACTTGGAGGAAGATGCACTGGAGAATAAACAAATAGATTCTAAGTATAACTCAGATGATGTGGAAGATAGGAGTGAGAAAACTTCAGTTCTTGTGGTGAAGGAGGAAGCTCCTGTCGATATTATGCTGGATGATAATCTTTCAGACAAGAAATACATTCATGATGAAAATAAGAATGTTGCAGTTACACCCCCTGTGAAAAGGAAGCTTCATGGTAAGCTTGTTTCTGTAATCTTTTTCCATCTCTTGTATTTTCTTCACTCATATGTATTTTCATTTACTTCACCAATACGCGTGTGTGATTCTTCATTAGCAAAATTGTGTATATATGTTTGGGTTTTCATCTAACTGTCTTGATCTCGTTTTGCATTGCTTGCAAGACATTGTTGCGTGTGGAAATAGAAAATTCAGCCTCTTTTTTTGTTTTTTTTTCCATTTTCAGTGATATTCCAATTACATGTTTTGCATCTCTGTATTCTTTGTTGTTTTATCCTATTTTATTGGATCATGAAAGCATTATGTTGCCGTGGCATTATTCTGTGTGTGTGTCGGTAAAAAATTATCTCCCTTCATATTGTCTGTGAATTTGATGATCCCATGCAGACTTCTGCCAGCCCTCTAAAACACCTTCTACGTTACAGCTCATAAGGGAGGAGCTATACTAATGGAGCATCGACTCCAGCTTTGAGCCTATAACATTTGAGACTCTTGGTAGTCTAATCGGCGAAGAAAAAACGATTATGTTCTAATTTTGTGTGTTTCATATTGATTATATGAGTGACTGAACTACATGGTTCTTAAATTGCTTCAGTGAATTTCCTGAAAATTGGTCACATTTGGGACATCATTTTTTATCTTACTTCTCTAATGTGCTCTCTTAAACTTATTTTATGTGATTTTCCTAAGCTGTTGAGAAAATTAAAAAGTGATTTGAAATGGGTGCAGAAAATTTTGGTTTTGGGCCGATTTTTATTCCTTTTTTTTTTCTTTTGGCTAAGCAGCCCCATTTTTATTCAACAGCTAAGATTTATGTGTTCTAATCATGGTTCCTAGGTTTGATGGTAAAAACTTTAGATGTCAGGCATTGAAGTGTAGATGAGTGCAAGAGTTAAAGACTTACAAATTCATTCTATCTACTCCATCCTTTCTGGCTGTTCATATATTAATGGGGTCAATGCTGAGCAGTACTTTTGGTCTTCTTGTAAATTGTGAAACCATATGCATTTTCAAGCATTTATTGTTTTCTAGCGTACTATACGATCCAAAAAAAAAAAACCACTGAGCTAATAAGCATGGGTATGTAGGGGCATCGATACAAAAAGAGATAGCGTATGCTTATTTGGCAGTAATATGATATGGATGCCTCAGGGATGTCAATGTAGAAGGTGCCCTTCAATTTGTAGATATATAAATTCTTTATGAACTGAAATAACATTTTTATTGAGCATTGTAGCACAAGTTTAAAAGAACATTAGATTTCAATACCAAGCAAAACAGTCATGAGAATATATATGACTTAATAAAGATTATAGTCCAATTACAAATAAATGCAAATAGAAAGCTGTGAGCAATGTATTATCTGATCCTGGAATGCTTATGATATTAATGCAATGTTAAGTGATGAGATATCTGACCTACCAGTTTTTGATCAATTTGAGGGAATATTTCATTGTTGGACTCTCAGTATCATTTCTCTACAAGTTAGCTTATCATTATCTTGCCATGAAAGTTCATATCTATATAATCTCTCTTCTGTTAGAAACATTTGGTAGCCAATTGTTAGTCCTTGTTAAACACATGGAATATTTACGCATTTTAGTGACATGCCTACAAATACATCTGGGTCTTCTTGTTTACTGTCACTGTAATGCTTATTCCAACAACTATTTCTATTGGAATTTGAAACCTGTTTTTCACTTTATTTGTTCACTTAGTAGTAGCTTTCTTTGTATTCATGAACTTGGTTGTCTGTTTTTCCTATTTTGCTTGATAAGCTGCTTCTGCAGATCAAGAACTAGTTGGTAACAATGAGGCTTCCAAGAGACAAAGGAGGTGGAATGCTGAAAACCTTAAAGTTCCTGAACCTGTAAGCAACATTCCCACTACTACTACTACTACTCCTAAGGACAGTATCCCATCTACTAAGCGCAACTTCTCTAGATCCAATTCTACAGCTAGTGAAGATGCTCCAAAAGAACGTGTGGGTGAGTTCTCATGGTTTTTTTTAATCTAATATCGTGACATTTTCAGAAATGATTTGTTGAGAATTAGAATTTCCTCACTTTTTTATTTGTTTGGCAGTTCCACCATCACCAAAGGCTCCTACTAATTCTTTAAGAATTGATCGCTTTCTGCGTCCATTTACACTAAAAGCTGTGCAAGAACTTCTGGGGAAAACTGGGAATGTCACTAGTTTCTGGATGGACCACATCAAAACCCACTGCTATGTCACTGTAAGTTATACTGGATACATGCATCCATGTGCACAGGTCTCTGTCTTTATGCCATCATGTCCATGTGTTTTTGCCATTCTTTTGTCTGATATAAAATTGATTTTGGGGATTGTGTTGAGGCAAGATAAGATGCATGGCTTCTGTTTTTTTACTTTATCAGAA
>NC_068348.1:0-28447 GCF_014633365.1 Diospyros lotus | reverse complement strand
TTAGGGGTTTAGGGGTTAGGGTTTAGGGGGTTAGGGTTTAGGGGTTTAGGGTTTAGGGTTTAGGGTTTAGGGTTTAGGGTTTAGGGTTTAGGGTTTAGGGTTTAGGGTTTAGGGTTTAGGGTTTAGGGTTTAGGTTTAGGGTTTAGGGTTAGGGTTTAGGGTTTAGGGTTTAGGGTTTAGGGTTTAGGTTTAGGGTTTAGGGTTTAGGGTTTAGGGTTTAGGGTTTAGGGTTTAGGGTTTTTTTTTCTGTAAGTAAGAGTTGTATAAAAAAAACAAAAAAGGCCAAAAGGCTACAAACGAATGGCCAGGGCATACCCCGGACACCAAAAAACCAGAGGCGATAACACATCAACAATCACCTGCTGGGCCAGAACACGGAAAAGGAAATAGGAAAAAACGACAGGAAACGTAACATATGTACAGAATAAACTCTGGCTAGAAGAGTGACGAAACCATCTCGAAGTGGCAAAGCAATCAAATGATCTCTGACAGTCGAACGACTGGAAAACCACCAACCCCAGATGAGCTGGGAATGAATGAAGCAAAAGCACGGAGGGCTGGCACCATAGATGAGGCGCCACGAAAATCGCGGCCTGCCTCCAAGGCAAGGCATCTCAATGGGGATGAGAAGTCTGGTCTGTCGGAAGCCTCCAAACGTGACGAAGAGCATGACTCTGAAGGGATGACCGGAAGCGAATAGTTGTCAAACGGGCCCACACAGCACACTGAATCAAATGAGCTAGCTGAGAAGCTGATCTCTCCTGATCGCGAAAGCACCTGTTGTTGCGCTCCCTCCAAATGAAATAAACCATAGCATGAAGCACTAATCTGTTTGCCACTGCCAGGGACTCTTGCCGCTCCATCTAGCCGCAGCCCAAAGAACTCCAATGTCCCCACTGCGCCAAGGCCAGCTGAATTTCTTCGATCTGCGGAAAAAAGGACAGCACCTCTCGCGAGTAGCTACACTGGAAGAAAAGATGGCTATGTCTCTCAGCATCCGCCCTGCAAAGAAAACATCTATTCGGAGAAAGACAAAACAGGTTAATACGATCAAGAGTAAATAAACGTTCTCGAATAGCTAGCCAAGGATAACGAAATAGTGGGCAGGAATACTAACAGACGACCAAACTAAACGAAACCACGGAACCTGGGAGCGCGGAATTTGAATCGCCTGGAAGGCAGTCCTAACTGAGAAGAGCCCGTTTGCGGCCGGAAGCCAGTAGGCTTATCGTGGCAGTTAGGGCTAGGCAGACTAGGAAGGTGGGTCCCACAAAAATCAGGGGATATAGAGCTAAGGGTCTCCATCCGAGTCCAGGCACCGTCCTCGATAAAATCCGAGACCTTAGCCAAGATAGGGATGCCTAATTGGCGAGGCAAACGGCGAGGGAATCGATCTATGAGCACACCCAACGGGTGCCACTGATCGTACCAAAAGAACGTGCTACAACCGTCCCCAATCCTCCACCCAAAAAAAGGTTTCAGGGTTCCCCGTAATAAGAGCAGCTTCCTCCAGTACCACGGGCATGCATACGGAGTCTTAAGGAGCCAAAAACAAGTTCCTTTTACTCGATAAGTGTGCACCCACTGCACCCATAAGGATTCTCTATCCCCAACTAGCAGGCGCCATATAAGCTTGGCTACCAAGGATTGATTCCAAACGTAGAGAGGCTTGAGGCCGAGGCCACCCTGTCGCTTCGAGCAGCAGATGTCACGCCAGGCAACTTTCGCTTTATGGGGGTCTCCTCATTACCACTCCAGAGGAAGTTACGAATAAGTTGCTCAATATCATTAGTCACTTTCTTTGGGAGGATAAACACAGAAGCCCAGTACACATAGATGGTGGAAAGGACCGATTGGGCTAACTGCAATCGGCCCCCAAAGGAGAGAGCCCTACTGCGCCAAGCACAGATTTTGCTCCTGACTCTATCAATAACAGGCTGACAATCTCCATAGGAGAGCTTAGAGGAGAGCAGAGGCACCCCAAGTATCTCATAGGCAGACTCCCTCTACGAAAACCAGAGGCATTGTAAATAGCTTCACGAAGGGATGGGTCTTTGCAGGAAACAAAACAATCACTCTTGGAAGGATTGGCAACTAGGCCCGATAACAAGGAAAAACGCTCCAAACATGACTTTAAGATGCTAACCGAGGAGGGGTCACCATGAGAGAAGAGGAGCAAATCATCAGCAAACATGAGCATTACCAGATTTGTCTGCTCACATTTCCAGTGGTATTGAAAATCTGAAGCCCTCAAGTAGTGTTTGATAATACCTTGCAAAACTTGCATAACCAGAACAAAGAGGTAAGGGGATAGGGGATCTCCTTGCCTCAACCCTCTTTTCCCGGGGAAGAAACCATTTAACTGACCATTGATTTTAACCGAATAGCGGGGGGTCGAGATGCACTCTCTAATCCAGCCACAGAATTGAGGAGGGAAGTTCATCAATTGAAGGGTCATCAGGAGAAAATCCCACTCAACTGTATCATAAGCCTTAGCCAGATCGACTTTCATAGCACAACGGGGGGGGCCCTGGTGAAGATGGTATTGAAAAACCAGCTCCTGGGCGAGAAGAACATTATCCCCAATCGAACGACGGGCACAAAGGCCGCTTGAGAAACATCCACCAAACTAGAGAGCACTGGCTTAATCCTGTTAGCCAAGATTTTAGTAATGACTTTATACAAGACATTACAGCAAGAAATAGGCCTAAATTGGGATGGCGTCTCAGGGTGAGGCACCTTGGGAATGAGGCTGATAATGGTTGCATTGACTTGGCCCAGGAGGCGACCTGAGGTGAAAAAACCTTGGATAGCCTTGGTCACATCCGCTCCGACGATCTCCCAAGACGTTTTAAAAAACTTAGCAGTGAAACCATCAGGGCCAGGAGCTTTATCATCACCCATGCTGAAGAGGGCAGCCTTAGCCTCCTCGGCTGAAACCTCGGCAGTAAGCCTAGCCCATTGGTCTGGATCCAAACGCTTATCAATGAAGGGGGCCACATCGACAGGGTTGAGGGGAGAATTCTGAAAACTTTGGCCATAGAGGTTTTGGAAGTAGGACACTAAAACATCCGCAACCTCCTCTTTGGATTCTGTAAGGGTACCATTATCTCTCAGGAGATTAATAATACGATGATTATTCTGCCTGGCAAGCATGGATTGGAAGAAGAATCGGGAACATCTATCTCCCTCAGCTGACCACCTAATCCGAGCACGAAGGCGAAAGTGGTCTGACTCTTGCGCAAGGGCTACTAAATAGTCCCTATTCAACTCAAGCTCCTGCTGGTGAAGGATAGGGTCATGGGGATTATCTTGCAACCGTTGTTGGATTCGAAGAAGATGATTTCTAAGGGACGAGACCAGGTCAGAAACATGGCCCTAGACTTATTTAGGGTCTTCATAGCATTCTTGACTGCTTTGAGTTTTTGAACAACCTGAAACATGGGAGCTCCAGGGATACCCCTAATCCAACTAGCCTCCACCCTATCCAAAAAGAGAGGGTGATCAACAAGGTGGTTAAGGAACCGAAAAGGGCTACCCTTATGCTGAAAATCTCCTAGCAAAGCCACCACAACAGGGCTGTGGTCAGAAATCCCTGGTTGAAGAAAAAGAGAGCCTTGCTTTCTGGATAATGGGCAAGCC
The DNA here is from genome assembly GCF_014633365.1 of Diospyros lotus. NCBI lineage: Eukaryota > Viridiplantae > Streptophyta > Magnoliopsida > Ericales > Ebenaceae > Diospyros > Diospyros lotus. The sequence goes on along the minus strand of NC_068348.1, from coordinate 24,805 downwards.
AATCATCATTAACCAGCGCTCTATCTAGCTTCCTAAGAATACACTCATCACCAAACCTCTTGTTGGTCCACGTCAGCTTAGGGCCACTATAAGCCAAATCTGAAGCGAGGCAGAAAAGAGGAAATCATTAAACCTACGCATACCCAAGGAGAAAGAGGTGTTACCGCCCCTCATCTCAGAACAATTGCGGCACACATTGAAATCCCCAAAAAGAGCCAGGGGTGAGAGGAAGCTGATACCCCAATACTTGTGAGGGAATTCCATAATGGGCTTGGTCCACTTCCTCATTTTTGGCATAAATGCAAGACATGTCAAAAGGGATTGGGATCTCAGAGCTCGTCACTTTGACATGTATGACTTGGTCCGATTTGAAAAGAGTCCTCACACTAAGGGCATTCGGGTCATAACCTATCCAGATACGACCCCCATCACAGGCGTTATAATTGAAATCCCAATTCCAGAGGGGCATAACATTTTGGGAGACTTCTGTAGCATGCCTCTCTTGGACTCTAGTCTCTAAGAGAGCAACAAACTTCAACTTCTGAGAGGAGATGAAAGACCGTACCTCAAATTGCTTAGGGGCTTGATTCAGGCCCCTAACATTCCAAGCTGCCATCTGCATAATTAACACTCTTGGGGGGGCGGGTCCAAACTCACGGACCCTGGCGTCTGCTCGCCATGCTCATTCACCTCCTCCCTATCCCTCTTAGCCTGAGCTCTAGTCTTGGAACGATGCCCATCAGGGCTAACGCCTCTAGCTTGCTCAAGTTCTGAGATCTGTTCCTCGCTACCCTTGCCCTCCTTCAAATTTCCTTGATCATATCCTTCCACTGCCTCTCCATCTGACTCCATGGGAGAGGGAACATCCTTATCTTCTTCTGCTAGAGCACAAAATTGGTTTTTAATTTGGACATCAACGTCCTTAGGGTCATAAGGGACTGTAATGGTATGGAACTCAAGGCACTCTGCCATGGTCATAGAGGCATAGTTAGGAACATTCGGCATAGATGATGAATTTACTTCCTTACCCTTTTCTTGAGCCCTTCCCTTCCGACTTTGCACTCTAGTGAAGCCATCTCCTTCATCGGCTTTCTTCTGCCTTCAACATTTTTAGGATCAGGTCTAGGTTGTTTTGGGCACGGGAGTCTGGGTGACCAAAAATCTTACAATGAGAACAAATCGAAGGAATCCACTGATATTCAATCGGGAGCCTAGAAATACGGCGTTCACCTGTGGCTTCATCATAGCCCTGATCAATGTCAATATACTTAGGAAACTTAGAGCAAACATTAATATCAACACACACCCTAGCATAACCTAATCTCGATCTATCCTCTGTCATTGGGTCAGCATACAACGGCCTTCCTATTTGACTTGCCATTATAGAGATTCCTTTTAATGACCAGCCTTCTAAGGGAAGGTTATGAATCTTAATCCACAAAGGGATGGAAGAGTGGGAGTCCTTAGCTAGGTTCATTCCTGGTTCCCAACATTTAATAATGAACGGGCGACCCGCAAAATGGTATGGACCCTCATCAAAAACTTTCAGCATACTTTCTTGGGAGTCAAAGCGAAAAAAATAAAATCCACTATTATTTGAAAGGACTTCTATAAGACCATAGTTTTGCCACAAACGCTTGGCAATATTTTGAACAACCGGAAAAGGCAACCGTTTCAATAAAATATCCAACCAGCGTATTCATCCAATATTCAGTGCATTCATCAATAACATCACTAGGTAATTTGACAAGAGGGATTTCAGATTGTGTACCTGAGGGAGGGAAAAAATCCAATCGGGTGGGGGTTCGACGGGCCCTAACGTCCGCGACATCAGCCCATGACCTGTTGGGCTGCAAAGAAGGCTTGCTGTTGGGCTGGAATGGGCCTAAATCCTGCTGGGCGAGCGTCTGGCCTTATAAAATTGGCTTGGGTCTTTTGGCCAGCTGGGCCAAGTTCTTGTCGGCCCACATGCTGGGATAAATGGGCTTTTAAAGCCCTTCCATAACCATCTCGCTGCTGTCCATGCGAATGTGGTCCAGAGGGCACGTGCTGGACTCCATACGATGGCCCAAAGGTGGCTGGCCCACTCCGTTGGAGGAAGCTCCTCGATGGTTGGCTGGCGGCTGTTTTTGCATGGGAAAACCTGAGCCTCGTGGGCCACTTGGGCCTTGAGTATGTCGGCCAGCATCCTGAGGGAAACTCTGCTGCATGTGAGACCCACCATCCCCAGAACTGCTGGCTGCTCCATCCTCAAACGGTCGGCCTGCAGCCACCTGGCTATTCGAAAATTACGCCACAACTGATGTGACCTGACACCATTTCGGGGATTGGGTTTTGCTGTGTGAAAGTGGGAGGGAGCTTGGGAAGAACACTGTTCGAGGCAGGAAGCTTACCGAGTTGGGCTTCTGCGTCGCCACCCACTGGTTGCACCGGAGCAACCACCATTTGCGACTGCTGGTCTCTGTAGCCGGGGGTTGAGCTTGCTTGAAGAATGCTCTTGCCATCCCTATGGACCACATCCTGCCTTCCGGCTTCCAGCGCTCTCTCCCTGGATTCTCGACACCACCAGGTGGAGGTGCCGAACTCCCACAGCAGCTTTAACACGCAACGAGATCGTCTGGGGATAGTGGGCCTCATTTTCCTCCCTATAGGTCACGTCTTGTTTCTTGAGACCTGTCGCGTATTGCCTCGAGGCTCGTCGCCACCATGCGGAGGTGGTCGAGCTCCCACAATAGCTTCAGCAAGCGGTTGGGATGGTCGCATATCGATGACGTCTTCTGCACACGGAGAGGGGGTTCGAACTCGGCCACCATTCAATGGAGGGAAAGAGGGGGTCGTCCAAGTTTATCCTTCCAGAGTGCTCCTCTCCAGACACTCCATTGTTAATGCCTTGCCCAGCAGCTTCCGCTAGCAGTATATTCGCTTCCTCTAGCAGCAACAGGTCATCTTCTTCAACAAAAAGTGCCTGTCCAGCTACCATCATCACTCGATCTTCTTCACCTTCTTCCATCACCATTCGGTCCTCTTCACTGAATGCCGCGTTATCGTTCCATACGTTGATGCTTCCAACTTCTTGTTCCGAAAGCATGCCGGATGCTCCATGGCCATTAAACTCGTCTTTCCATCATTTCCAGCCACTGGTAGGCCTCACTGGTCGATCCTATCACACTCGCAACAGCTGGATTTAGAGCTAGTGATTGTTAATAGGTTTGGTGATTCCCCCATTGCTTCGGCCTAAGGGAGGCCGACTTCTTGGGCGTGATCTCGCCGGCGGGGACCGGCGAGAACGCGCCATGTGCGCTGATTTCTTTGGCGTAGCCACGGGATTTTCAAAATCTCTCAAGGTTAGAGAGAGAAACAAAAAGAGAAGAATGGGGGGTTTGGGTGGTTTAGGGTTTAGGGTTTAGGGTTTAGGGTTTAGGGTTTAGGGTTTAGGGTTTAGGGTTTAGGGTTTAGGGTTTAGGGTTTAGGGTTTAGGGTTTAGGGTTTAGGGTTTAGGGTTTAGGGTTTAGGGTTTAGGGTTTAGGGTTTGTTTAGGGTTTAGGGTTTAGGGTTTAGGGTTTAGGGTTTAGGGTTTAGGGTTTAGGGTTTAGGGTTTAGGGTTTAGGGTTTAGGGTTTAGGGTTTAGGGTTTAGGGTTTAGGGTTTAGGGTTTTTTAGGGTTTAGGGTTTAGGGTTTAGGGTTTTTTAGGGTTTAGGGTTTAGGGTTTAGGGTTTAGGGTTTAGGGTTTAGGGTTTAGGGTTTAGGGTTTAGGGTTTTTAGGGTTTAGGGTTTAGGGTTTAGGGTTTAGGGTTTAGGGTTTAGGGTTTAGGGTTTAGGGTTTAGGGTTTAGGGTTTAGGGTTTAGGGTTTAGGGTTTAGGGTTTAGGGTTTAGGGTTTAGGGTTTAGGGTTTAGGGTTTAGGGTTTAGGGTTTAGGGTTTAGGGTTTAGGGTTTAGGGTTTAGGGTTTAGGGTTTAGGGTTTAGGGTTTAGGGTTTAGGGTTTAGGGTTTAGGGTTTAGGGTTTAGGGTTTAGGGTTTAGGGTTTAGGGTTTAGGGTTTAGGGTTTAGGGTTTAGGGTTTAGGGTTTAGGGTTTAGGGTTTAGGGTTTAGGGTTTAGGGTTTAGGGTTTAGGGTTTAGGGTTTAGGGTTTAGGGTTTAGGGTTTAGGGTTTAGGGTTTAGGGTTTAGGGTTTAGGGTTTAGGGTTTAGGGTTTAGGGTTTAGGGTTTAGGGTTTAGGGTTTAGGGTTTAGGGTTTAGGGTTTAGGGTTTAGGGTTTAGGGTTTAGGGTTTAGGGTTTAGGGTTTAGGGTTTAGGGTTTAGGGTTTAGGGTTTAGGGTTTAGGGTTTAGGGTTTAGGGTTTAGGGTTTAGGGTTTAGGGTTTAGGGTTTAGGGTTTAGGGTTTAGGGTTTAGGGTTTAGGGTTTAGGGTTTAGGGTTTAGGGTTTAGGGTTTAGGGTTTAGGGTTTAGGGTTTAGGGTTTAGGGTTTAGGGTTTAGGGTTTAGGGTTTAGGGTTTAGGGTTTAGGGTTTAGGGTTTAGGGTTTAGGGTTTAGGGTTTAGGGTTTAGGGTTTAGGGTTTAGGGTTTAGGGTTTAGGGTTTAGGGTTTAGGGTTTAGGGTTTAGGGTTTAGGGTTTAGGGTTTAGGGTTTAGGGTTTAGGGTTTAGGGTTTAGGGTTTAGGGTTTAGGGTTTAGGGTTTAGGGTTTAGGGTTTAGGGTTTAGGGTTTAGGGTTTAGGGTTTAGGGTTTAGGGTTTAGGGTTTAGGGTTTAGGGTTTAGGGTTTAGGGTTTAGGGTTTAGGGTTTAGGGTTTAGGGTTTAGGGTTTAGGGTTTAGGGTTTAGGGTTTAGGGTTTAGGGTTTAGGGTTTAGGGTTTAGGGTTTAGGGTTTAGGGTTTAGGGTTTAGGGTTTAGGGTTTAGGGTTTAGGGTTTAGGGTTTAGGGTTTAGGGTTTAGGGTTTAGGGTTTAGGGTTTAGGGTTTAGGGTTTAGGGTTTAGGGTTTAGGGTTTAGGGTTTAGGGTTTAGGGTTTAGGGTTTAGGGTTTAGGGTTTAGGGTTTAGGGTTTAGGGTTTAGGGTTTAGGGTTTAGGGTTTAGGGTTTAGGGTTTAGGGTTTAGGGTTTAGGGTTTAGGGTTTAGGGTTTAGGGTTTAGGGTTTAGGGTTTAGGGTTTAGGGTTTAGGGTTTAGGGTTTAGGGTTTAGGGTTTAGGGTTTAGGGTTTAGGGTTTAGGGTTTAGGGTTTAGGGTTTAGGGTTTAGGGTTTAGGGTTTAGGGTTTAGGGTTTAGGGTTTAGGGTTTAGGGTTTAGGGTTTAGGGTTTAGGGTTTAGGGTTTAGGGTTTAGGGTTTAGGGTTTAGGGTTTAGGGTTTAGGGTTTAGGGTTTAGGGTTTAGGGTTTAGGGTTTAGGGTTTAGGGTTTAGGGTTTAGGGTTTAGGGTTTAGGGTTTAGGGTTTAGGGTTTAGGGTTTAGGGTTTAGGGTTTAGGGTTTAGGGTTTAGGGTTTAGGGTTTAGGGTTTAGGGTTTAGGGTTTAGGGTTTAGGGTTTAGGGTTTAGGGTTTAGGGTTTAGGGTTTAGGGTTTAGGGTTTAGGGTTTAGGGTTTAGGGTTTAGGGTTTAGGGTTTAGGGTTTAGGGTTTAGGGTTTAGGGTTTAGGGTTTAGGGTTTAGGGTTTAGGGTTTAGGGTTTAGGGTTTAGGGTTTAGGGTTTAGGGTTTAGGGTTTAGGGTTTAGGGTTTAGGGTTTAGGGTTTAGGGTTTAGGGTTTAGGGTTTAGGGTTTAGGGTTTAGGGTTTAGGGTTTAGGGTTTAGGGTTTAGGGTTTAGGGTTTAGGGTTTAGGGTTTAGGGTTTAGGGTTTAGGGTTTAGGGTTTAGGGTTTAGGGTTTAGGGTTTAGGGTTTAGGGTTTAGGGTTTAGGGTTTAGGGTTTAGGGTTTAGGGTTTAGGGTTTAGGGTTTAGGGTTTAGGGTTTAGGGTTTAGGGTTTAGGGTTTAGGGTTTAGGGTTTAGGGTTTAGGGTTTAGGGTTTAGGGTTTAGGGTTTAGGGTTTAGGGTTTAGGGTTTAGGGTTTAGGGTTTAGGGTTTAGGGTTTAGGGTTTAGGGTTTAGGGTTTAGGGTTTAGGGTTTAGGGTTTAGGGTTTAGGGTTTAGGGTTTAGGGTTTAGGGTTTAGGGTTTAGGGTTTAGGGTTTAGGGTTTAGGGTTTAGGGTTTAGGGTTTAGGGTTTAGGGTTTAGGGTTTAGGGTTTAGGGTTTAGGGTTTAGGGTTTAGGGTTTAGGGTTTAGGGTTTAGGGTTTAGGGTTTAGGGTTTAGGGTTTAGGGTTTAGGGTTTAGGGTTTAGGGTTTAGGGTTTAGGGTTTAGGGTTTAGGGTTTAGGGTTTAGGGTTTAGGGTTTAGGGTTTAGGGTTTAGGGTTTAGGGTTTAGGGTTTAGGGTTTAGGGTTTAGGGTTTAGGGTTTAGGGTTTAGGGTTTAGGGTTTAGGGTTTAGGGTTTAGGGTTTAGGGTTTAGGGTTTAGGGTTTAGGGTTTAGGGTTTAGGGTTTAGGGTTTAGGGTTTAGGGTTTAGGGTTTAGGGTTTAGGGTTTAGGGTTTAGGGTTTAGGGTTTAGGGTTTAGGGTTTAGGGTTTAGGGTTTAGGGTTTAGGGTTTAGGGTTTAGGGTTTAGGGTTTAGGGTTTAGGGTTTAGGGTTTAGGGTTTAGGGTTTAGGGTTTAGGGTTTAGGGTTTAGGGTTTAGGGTTTAGGGTTTAGGGTTTAGGGTTTAGGGTTTAGGGTTTAGGGTTAGGGTTTAGGGTTTAGGGTTTAGGGTTTAGGGTTTAGGGTTTAGGGTTTAGGGTTTAGGGTTTAGGGTTTAGGGTTTAGGGTTTAGGGTTTAGGGTTTAGGGTTTAGGGTTTAGGGTTTAGGGTTTAGGGTTTAGGGTTTAGGGTTTAGGGTTTAGGGTTTAGGGTTTAGGGTTTAGGGTTTAGGGTTTAGGGTTTAGGGTTTAGGGTTTAGGGTTTAGGGTTTAGGGTTTAGGGTTTAGGGTTTAGGGTTTAGGGTTTAGGGTTTAGGGTTTAGGGTTTAGGGTTTAGGGTTTAGGGTTTAGGGTTTAGGGTTTAGGGTTTAGGGTTTAGGGTTTAGGGTTTAGGGTTTAGGGTTTAGGGTTTAGGGTTTAGGGTTTAGGGTTTAGGGTTTAGGGTTTAGGGTTTAGGGTTTAGGGTTTAGGGTTTAGGGTTTAGGGTTTAGGGTTTAGGGTTTAGGGTTTAGGGTTTAGGGTTTAGGGTTTAGGGTTTAGGGTTTAGGGTTTAGGGTTTAGGGTTTAGGGTTTAGGGTTTAGGGTTTAGGGTTTAGGGTTTAGGGTTTAGGGTTTAGGGTTTAGGGTTTAGGGTTTAGGGTTTAGGGTTTAGGGTTTAGGGTTTAGGGTTTAGGGTTTAGGGTTTAGGGTTTAGGGTTTAGGGTTTAGGGTTTAGGGTTTAGGGTTTAGGGTTTAGGGTTTAGGGTTTAGGGTTTAGGGTTTAGGGTTTAGGGTTTAGGGTTTAGGGTTTAGGGTTTAGGGTTTAGGGTTTAGGGTTTAGGGTTTAGGGTTTAGGGTTTAGGGTTTAGGGTTTAGGGTTTAGGGTTTAGGGTTTAGGGTTTAGGGTTTAGGGTTTAGGGTTTAGGGTTTAGGGTTTAGGGTTTAGGGTTTAGGGTTTAGGGTTTAGGGTTTAGGGTTTAGGGTTTAGGGTTTAGGGTTTAGGGTTTAGGGTTTAGGGTTTAGGGTTTAGGGTTTAGGGTTTAGGGTTTAGGGTTTAGGGTTTAGGGTTTAGGGTTTAGGGTTTAGGGTTTAGGGTTTAGGGTTTAGGGTTTAGGGTTTAGGGTTTAGGGTTTAGGGTTTAGGGTTTAGGGTTTAGGGTTTAGGGTTTAGGGTTTAGGGTTTAGGGTTTAGGGTTTAGGGTTTAGGGTTTAGGGTTTAGGGTTTAGGGTTTAGGGTTTAGGGTTTAGGGTTTAGGGTTTAGGGTTTAGGGTTTAGGGTTTAGGGTTTAGGGTTTAGGGTTTAGGGTTTAGGGTTTAGGGTTTAGGGTTTAGGGTTTAGGGTTTAGGGTTTAGGGTTTAGGGTTTAGGGTTTAGGGTTTAGGGTTTAGGGTTTAGGGTTTAGGGTTTAGGGTTTAGGGTTTAGGGTTTAGGGTTTAGGGTTTAGGGTTTAGGGTTTAGGGTTTAGGGTTTAGGGTTTAGGGTTTAGGGTTTAGGGTTTAGGGTTTAGGGTTTAGGGTTTAGGGTTTAGGGTTTAGGGTTTAGGGTTTAGGGTTTAGGGTTTAGGGTTTAGGGTTTAGGGTTTAGGGTTTAGGGTTTAGGGTTTAGGGTTTAGGGTTTAGGGTTTAGGGTTTAGGGTTTAGGGTTTAGGGTTTAGGGTTTAGGGTTTAGGGTTTAGGGTTTAGGGTTTAGGGTTTAGGGTTTAGGGTTTAGGGTTTAGGGTTTAGGGTTTAGGGTTTAGGGTTTAGGGTTTAGGGTTTAGGGTTTAGGGTTTAGGGTTTAGGGTTTAGGGTTTAGGGTTTAGGGTTTAGGGTTTAGGGTTTAGGGTTTAGGGTTTAGGGTTTAGGGTTTAGGGTTTAGGGTTTAGGGTTTAGGGTTTAGGGTTTAGGGTTTAGGGTTTAGGGTTTAGGGTTTAGGGTTTAGGGTTTAGGGTTTAGGGTTTAGGGTTTAGGGTTTAGGGTTTAGGGTTTAGGGTTTAGGGTTTAGGGTTTAGGGTTTAGGGTTTAGGGTTTAGGGTTTAGGGTTTAGGGTTTAGGGTTTAGGGTTTAGGGTTTAGGGTTTAGGGTTTAGGGTTTAGGGTTTAGGGTTTAGGGTTTAGGGTTTAGGGTTTAGGGTTTAGGGTTTAGGGTTTAGGGTTTAGGGTTTAGGGTTTAGGGTTTAGGGTTTAGGGTTTAGGGTTTAGGGTTTAGGGTTTAGGGTTTAGGGTTTAGGGTTTAGGGTTTAGGGTTTAGGGTTTAGGGTTTAGGGTTTAGGGTTTAGGGTTTAGGGTTTAGGGTTTAGGGTTTAGGGTTTAGGGTTTAGGGTTTAGGGTTTAGGGTTTAGGGTTTAGGGTTTAGGGTTTAGGGTTTAGGGTTTAGGGTTTAGGGTTTAGGGTTTAGGGTTTAGGGTTTAGGGTTTAGGGTTTAGGGTTTAGGGTTTAGGGTTTAGGGTTTAGGGTTTAGGGTTTAGGGTTTAGGGTTTAGGGTTTAGGGTTTAGGGTTTAGGGTTTAGGGTTTAGGGTTTAGGGTTTAGGGTTTAGGGTTTAGGGTTTAGGGTTTAGGGTTTAGGGTTTAGGGTTTAGGGTTTAGGGTTTAGGGTTTAGGGTTTAGGGTTTAGGGTTTAGGGTTTAGGGTTTAGGGTTTAGGGTTTAGGGTTTAGGGTTTAGGGTTTAGGGTTTAGGGTTTAGGGTTTAGGGTTTAGGGTTTAGGGTTTAGGGTTTAGGGTTTAGGGTTTAGGGTTTAGGGTTTAGGGTTTAGGGTTTAGGGTTTAGGGTTTAGGGTTTAGGGTTTAGGGTTTAGGGTTTAGGGTTTAGGGTTTAGGGTTTAGGGTTTAGGGTTTAGGGTTTAGGGTTTAGGGTTTAGGGTTTAGGGTTTAGGGTTTAGGGTTTAGGGTTTAGGGTTTAGGGTTTAGGGTTTAGGGTTTAGGGTTTAGGGTTTAGGGTTTAGGGTTTAGGGTTTAGGGTTTAGGGTTTAGGGTTTAGGGTTTAGGGTTTAGGGTTTAGGGTTTAGGGTTTAGGGTTTAGGGTTTAGGGTTTAGGGTTTAGGGTTTAGGGTTTAGGGTTTAGGGTTTAGGGTTTAGGGTTTAGGGTTTAGGGTTTAGGGTTTAGGGTTTAGGGTTTAGGGTTTAGGGTTTAGGGTTTAGGGTTTAGGGTTTAGGGTTTAGGGTTTAGGGTTTAGGGTTTAGGGTTTAGGGTTTAGGGTTTAGGGTTTAGGGTTTAGGGTTTAGGGTTTAGGGTTTAGGGTTTAGGGTTTAGGGTTTAGGGTTTAGGGTTTAGGGTTTAGGGTTTAGGGTTTAGGGTTTAGGGTTTAGGGTTTAGGGTTTAGGGTTTAGGGTTTAGGGTTTAGGGTTTAGGGTTTAGGGTTTAGGGTTTAGGGTTTAGGGTTTAGGGTTTAGGGTTTAGGGTTTAGGGTTTAGGGTTTAGGGTTTAGGGTTTAGGGTTTAGGGTTTAGGGTTTAGGGTTTAGGGTTTAGGGTTTAGGGTTTAGGGTTTAGGGTTTAGGGTTTAGGGTTTAGGGTTTAGGGTTTAGGGTTTAGGGTTTAGGGTTTAGGGTTTAGGGTTTAGGGTTTAGGGTTTAGGGTTTAGGGTTTAGGGTTTAGGGTTTAGGGTTTAGGGTTTAGGGTTTAGGGTTTAGGGTTTAGGGTTTAGGGTTTAGGGTTTAGGGTTTAGGGTTTAGGGTTTAGGGTTTAGGGTTTAGGGTTTAGGGTTTAGGGTTTAGGGTTTAGGGTTTAGGGTTTAGGGTTTAGGGTTTAGGGTTTAGGGTTTAGGGTTTAGGGTTTAGGGTTTAGGGTTTAGGGTTTAGGGTTTAGGGTTTAGGGTTTAGGGTTTAGGGTTTAGGGTTTAGGGTTTAGGGTTTAGGGTTTAGGGTTTAGGGTTTAGGGTTTAGGGTTTAGGGTTTAGGGTTTAGGGTTTAGGGTTTAGGGTTTAGGGTTTAGGGTTTAGGGTTTAGGGTTTAGGGTTTAGGGTTTAGGGTTTAGGGTTTAGGGTTTAGGGTTTAGGGTTTAGGGTTTAGGGTTTAGGGTTTAGGGTTTAGGGTTTAGGGTTTAGGGTTTAGGGTTTAGGGTTTAGGGTTTAGGGTTTAGGGTTTAGGGTTTAGGGTTTAGGGTTTAGGGTTTAGGGTTTAGGGTTTAGGGTTTAGGGTTTAGGGTTTAGGGTTTAGGGTTTAGGGTTTAGGGTTTAGGGTTTAGGGTTTAGGGTTTAGGGTTTAGGGTTTAGGGTTTAGGGTTTAGGGTTTAGGGTTTAGGGTTTAGGGTTTAGGGTTTAGGGTTTAGGGTTTAGGGTTTAGGGTTTAGGGTTTAGGGTTTAGGGTTTAGGGTTTAGGGTTTAGGGTTTAGGGTTTAGGGTTTAGGGTTTAGGGTTTAGGGTTTAGGGTTTAGGGTTTAGGGTTTAGGGTTTAGGGTTTAGGGTTTAGGGTTTAGGGTTTAGGGTTTAGGGTTTAGGGTTTAGGGTTTAGGGTTTAGGGTTTAGGGTTTAGGGTTTAGGGTTTAGGGTTTAGGGTTTAGGGTTTAGGGTTTAGGGTTTAGGGTTTAGGGTTTAGGGTTTAGGGTTTAGGGTTTAGGGTTTAGGGTTTAGGGTTTAGGGTTTAGGGTTTAGGGTTTAGGGTTTAGGGTTTAGGGTTTAGGGTTTAGGGTTTAGGGTTTAGGGTTTAGGGTTTAGGGTTTAGGGTTTAGGGTTTAGGGTTTAGGGTTTAGGGTTTAGGGTTTAGGGTTTAGGGTTTAGGGTTTAGGGTTTAGGGTTTAGGGTTTAGGGTTTAGGGTTTAGGGTTTAGGGTTTAGGGTTTAGGGTTTAGGGTTTAGGGTTTAGGGTTTAGGGTTTAGGGTTTAGGGTTTAGGGTTTAGGGTTTAGGGTTTAGGGTTTAGGGTTTAGGGTTTAGGGTTTAGGGTTTAGGGTTTAGGGTTTAGGGTTTAGGGTTTAGGGTTTAGGGTTTAGGGTTTAGGGTTTAGGGTTTAGGGTTTAGGGTTTAGGGTTTAGGGTTTAGGGTTTAGGGTTTAGGGTTTAGGGTTTAGGGTTTAGGGTTTAGGGTTTAGGGTTTAGGGTTTAGGGTTTAGGGTTTAGGGTTTAGGGTTTAGGGTTTAGGGTTTAGGGTTTAGGGTTTAGGGTTTAGGGTTTAGGGTTTAGGGTTTAGGGTTTAGGGTTTAGGGTTTAGGGTTTAGGGTTTAGGGTTTAGGGTTTAGGGTTTAGGGTTTAGGGTTTAGGGTTTAGGGTTTAGGGTTTAGGGTTTAGGGTTTAGGGTTTAGGGTTTAGGGTTTAGGGTTTAGGGTTTAGGGTTTAGGGTTTAGGGTTTAGGGTTTAGGGTTTAGGGTTTAGGGTTTAGGGTTTAGGGTTTAGGGTTTAGGGTTTAGGGTTTAGGGTTTTTAGGGTTTAGGGTTTAGGGTTTAGGGTTTAGGGTTTAGGGTTTAGGGTTTAGGGTTTAGGGTTTAGGGTTTAGGGTTTAGGGTTTAGGGTTTAGGGTTTAGGGTTTAGGGTTTAGGGTTTAGGGTTTAGGGTTTAGGGTTTAGGGTTTAGGGTTTAGGGTTTAGGGTTTAGGGTTTAGGGTTTAGGGTTTAGGGTTTAGGGTTTAGGGTTTAGGGTTTAGGGTTTAGGGTTTAGGGTTTAGGGTTTAGGGTTTAGGGTTTAGGGTTTAGGGTTTAGGGTTTAGGGTTTAGGGTTTAGGGTTTAGGGTTTAGGGTTTAGGGTTTAGGGTTTAGGGTTTAGGGTTTAGGGTTTAGGGTTTAGGGTTTAGGGTTTAGGGTTTAGGGTTTAGGGTTTAGGGTTTAGGGTTTAGGGTTTAGGGTTTAGGGTTTAGGGTTTAGGGTTTAGGGTTTAGGGTTTAGGGTTTAGGGTTTAGGGTTTAGGGTTTAGGGTTTAGGGTTTAGGGTTTAGGGTTTAGGGTTTAGGGTTTAGGGTTTAGGGTTTAGGGTTTAGGGTTTAGGGTTTAGGGTTTAGGGTTTAGGGTTTAGGGTTTAGGGTTTAGGGTTTAGGGTTTAGGGTTTAGGGTTTAGGGTTTAGGGTTTAGGGTTTAGGGTTTAGGGTTTAGGGTTTAGGGTTTAGGGTTTAGGGTTTAGGGTTTAGGGTTTAGGGTTTAGGGTTTAGGGTTTAGGGTTTAGGGTTTAGGGTTTAGGGTTTAGGGTTTAGGGTTTAGGGTTTAGGGTTTAGGGTTTAGGGTTTAGGGTTTAGGGTTTAGGGTTTAGGGTTTAGGGTTTAGGGTTTAGGGTTTAGGGTTTAGGGTTTAGGGTTTAGGGTTTAGGGTTTAGGGTTTAGGGTTTAGGGTTTAGGGTTTAGGGTTTAGGGTTTAGGGTTTAGGGTTTAGGGTTTAGGGTTTAGGGTTTAGGGTTTAGGGTTTAGGGTTTAGGGTTTAGGGTTTAGGGTTTAGGGTTTAGGGTTTAGGGTTTAGGGTTTAGGGTTTAGGGTTTAGGGTTTAGGGTTTAGGGTTTAGGGTTTAGGGTTTAGGGTTTAGGGTTTAGGGTTTAGGGTTTAGGGTTTAGGGTTTAGGGTTTAGGGTTTAGGGTTTAGGGTTTAGGGTTTAGGGTTTAGGGTTTAGGGTTTAGGGTTTAGGGTTTAGGGTTTAGGGTTTAGGGTTTAGGGTTTAGGGTTTAGGGTTTAGGGTTTAGGGTTTAGGGTTTAGGGTTTAGGGTTTAGGGTTTAGGGTTTAGGGTTTAGGGTTTAGGGTTTAGGGTTTAGGGTTTAGGGTTTAGGGTTTAGGGTTTAGGGTTTAGGGTTTAGGGTTTAGGGTTTAGGGTTTAGGGTTTAGGGTTTAGGGTTTAGGGTTTAGGGTTTAGGGTTTAGGGTTTAGGGTTTAGGGTTTAGGGTTTAGGGTTTAGGGTTTAGGGTTTAGGGTTTAGGGTTTAGGGTTTAGGGTTTAGGGTTTAGGGTTTAGGGTTTAGGGTTTAGGGTTTAGGGTTTAGGGTTTAGGGTTTAGGGTTTAGGGTTTAGGGTTTAGGGTTTAGGGTTTAGGGTTTAGGGTTTAGGGTTTAGGGTTTAGGGTTTAGGGTTTAGGGTTTAGGGTTTAGGGTTTAGGGTTTAGGGTTTAGGGTTTAGGGTTTAGGGTTTAGGGTTTAGGGTTTAGGGTTTAGGGTTTAGGGTTTAGGGTTTAGGGTTTAGGGTTTAGGGTTTAGGGTTTAGGGTTTAGGGTTTAGGGTTTAGGGTTTAGGGTTTAGGGTTTAGGGTTTAGGGTTTAGGGTTTAGGGTTTAGGGTTTAGGGTTTAGGGTTTAGGGTTTAGGGTTTAGGGTTTAGGGTTTAGGGTTTAGGGTTTAGGGTTTAGGGTTTAGGGTTTAGGGTTTAGGGTTTAGGGTTTAGGGTTTAGGGTTTAGGGTTTAGGGTTTAGGGTTTAGGGTTTAGGGTTTAGGGTTTAGGGTTTAGGGTTTAGGGTTTAGGGTTTAGGGTTTAGGGTTTAGGGTTTAGGGTTTAGGGTTTAGGGTTTAGGGTTTAGGGTTTAGGGTTTAGGGTTTAGGGTTTAGGGTTTAGGGTTTAGGGTTTAGGGTTTAGGGTTTAGGGTTTAGGGTTTAGGGTTTAGGGTTTAGGGTTTAGGGTTTAGGGTTTAGGGTTTAGGGTTTAGGGTTTAGGGTTTAGGGTTTAGGGTTTAGGGTTTAGGGTTTAGGGTTTAGGGTTTAGGGTTTAGGGTTTAGGGTTTAGGGTTTAGGGTTTAGGGTTTAGGGTTTAGGGTTTAGGGTTTAGGGTTTAGGGTTTAGGGTTTAGGGTTTAGGGTTTAGGGTTTAGGGTTTAGGGTTTAGGGTTTAGGGTTTAGGGTTTAGGGTTTAGGGTTTAGGGTTTAGGGTTTAGGGTTTAGGGTTTAGGGTTTAGGGTTTAGGGTTTAGGGTTTAGGGTTTAGGGTTTAGGGTTTAGGGTTTAGGGTTTAGGGTTTAGGGTTTAGGGTTTAGGGTTTAGGGTTTAGGGTTTAGGGTTTAGGGTTTAGGGTTTAGGGTTTAGGGTTTAGGGTTTAGGGTTTAGGGTTTAGGGTTTAGGGTTTAGGGTTTAGGGTTTAGGGTTTAGGGTTTAGGGTTTAGGGTTTAGGGTTTAGGGTTTAGGGTTTAGGGTTTAGGGTTTAGGGTTTAGGGTTTAGGGTTTAGGGTTTAGGGTTTAGGGTTTAGGGTTTAGGGTTTAGGGTTTAGGGTTTAGGGTTTAGGGTTTAGGGTTTAGGGTTTAGGGTTTAGGGTTTAGGGTTTAGGGTTTAGGGTTTAGGGTTTAGGGTTTAGGGTTTAGGGTTTAGGGTTTAGGGTTTAGGGTTTAGGGTTTAGGGTTTAGGGTTTAGGGTTTAGGGTTTAGGGTTTAGGGTTTAGGGTTTAGGGTTTAGGGTTTAGGGTTTAGGGTTTAGGGTTTAGGGTTTAGGGTTTAGGGTTTAGGGTTTAGGGTTTAGGGTTTAGGGTTTAGGGTTTAGGGTTTAGGGTTTAGGGTTTAGGGTTTAGGGTTTAGGGTTTAGGGTTTAGGGTTTAGGGTTTAGGGTTTAGGGTTTAGGGTTTAGGGTTTAGGGTTTAGGGTTTAGGGTTTAGGGTTTAGGGTTTAGGGTTTAGGGTTTAGGGTTTAGGGTTTAGGGTTTAGGGTTTAGGGTTTAGGGTTTAGGGTTTAGGGTTTAGGGTTTAGGGTTTAGGGTTTAGGGTTTAGGGTTTAGGGTTTAGGGTTTAGGGTTTAGGGTTTAGGGTTTAGGGTTTAGGGTTTAGGGTTTAGGGTTTAGGGTTTAGGGTTTAGGGTTTAGGGTTTAGGGTTTAGGGTTTAGGGTTTAGGGTTTAGGGTTTAGGGTTTAGGGTTTAGGGTTTAGGGTTTAGGGTTTAGGGTTTAGGGTTTAGGGTTTAGGGTTTAGGGTTTAGGGTTTAGGGTTTAGGGTTTAGGGTTTAGGGTTTAGGGTTTAGGGTTTAGGGTTTAGGGTTTAGGGTTTAGGGTTTAGGGTTTAGGGTTTAGGGTTTAGGGTTTAGGGTTTAGGGTTTAGGGTTTAGGGTTTAGGGTTTAGGGTTTAGGGTTTAGGGTTTAGGGTTTAGGGTTTAGGGTTTAGGGTTTAGGGTTTAGGGTTTAGGGTTTAGGGTTTAGGGTTTAGGGTTTAGGGTTTAGGGTTTAGGGTTTAGGGTTTAGGGTTTAGGGTTTAGGGTTTAGGGTTTAGGGTTTAGGGTTTAGGGTTTAGGGTTTAGGGTTTAGGGTTTAGGGTTTAGGGTTTAGGGTTTAGGGTTTAGGGTTTAGGGTTTAGGGTTTAGGGTTTAGGGTTTAGGGTTTAGGGTTTAGGGTTTAGGGTTTAGGGTTTAGGGTTTAGGGTTTAGGGTTTAGGGTTTAGGGTTTAGGGTTTAGGGTTTAGGGTTTAGGGTTTAGGGTTTAGGGTTTAGGGTTTAGGGTTTAGGGTTTAGGGTTTAGGGTTTAGGGTTTAGGGTTTAGGGTTTAGGGTTTAGGGTTTAGGGTTTAGGGTTTAGGGTTTAGGGTTTAGGGTTTAGGGTTTAGGGTTTAGGGTTTAGGGTTTAGGGTTTAGGGTTTAGGGTTTAGGGTTTAGGGTTTAGGGTTTAGGGTTTAGGGTTTAGGGTTTAGGGTTTAGGGTTTAGGGTTTAGGGTTTAGGGTTTAGGGTTTAGGGTTTAGGGTTTAGGGTTTAGGGTTTAGGGTTTAGGGTTTAGGGTTTAGGGTTTAGGGTTTAGGGTTTAGGGTTTAGGGTTTAGGGTTTAGGGTTTAGGGTTTAGGGTTTAGGGTTTAGGGTTTAGGGTTTAGGGTTTAGGGTTTAGGGTTTAGGGTTTAGGGTTTAGGGTTTAGGGTTTAGGGTTTAGGGTTTAGGGTTTAGGGTTTAGGGTTTAGGGTTTAGGGTTTAGGGTTTAGGGTTTAGGGTTTAGGGTTTAGGGTTTAGGGTTTAGGGTTTAGGGTTTAGGGTTTAGGGTTTAGGGTTTAGGGTTTAGGGTTTAGGGTTTAGGGTTTAGGGTTTAGGGTTTAGGGTTTAGGGTTTAGGGTTTAGGGTTTAGGGTTTAGGGTTTAGGGTTTAGGGTTTAGGGTTTAGGGTTTAGGGTTTAGGGTTTAGGGTTTAGGGTTTAGGGTTTAGGGTTTAGGGTTTAGGGTTTAGGGTTTAGGGTTTAGGGTTTAGGGTTTAGGGTTTAGGGTTTAGGGTTTAGGGTTTAGGGTTTAGGGTTTAGGGTTTAGGGTTTAGGGTTTAGGGTTTAGGGTTTAGGGTTTAGGGTTTAGGGTTTAGGGTTTAGGGTTTAGGGTTTAGGGTTTAGGGTTTAGGGTTTAGGGTTTAGGGTTTAGGGTTTAGGGTTTAGGGTTTAGGGTTTAGGGTTTAGGGTTTAGGGTTTAGGGTTTAGGGTTTAGGGTTTAGGGTTTAGGGTTTAGGGTTTAGGGTTTAGGGTTTAGGGTTTAGGGTTTAGGGTTTAGGGTTTAGGGTTTAGGGTTTAGGGTTTAGGGTTTAGGGTTTAGGGTTTAGGGTTTAGGGTTTAGGGTTTAGGGTTTAGGGTTTAGGGTTTAGGGTTTAGGGTTTAGGGTTTAGGGTTTAGGGTTTAGGGTTTAGGGTTTAGGGTTTAGGGTTTAGGGTTTAGGGTTTAGGGTTTAGGGTTTAGGGTTTAGGGTTTAGGGTTTAGGGTTTAGGGTTTAGGGTTTAGGGTTTAGGGTTTAGGGTTTAGGGTTTAGGGTTTAGGGTTTAGGGTTTAGGGTTTAGGGTTTAGGGTTTAGGGTTTAGGGTTTAGGGTTTAGGGTTTAGGGTTTAGGGTTTAGGGTTTAGGGTTTAGGGTTTAGGGTTTAGGGTTTAGGGTTTAGGGTTTAGGGTTTAGGGTTTAGGGTTTAGGGTTTAGGGTTTAGGGTTTAGGGTTTAGGGTTTAGGGTTTAGGGTTTAGGGTTTAGGGTTTAGGGTTTAGGGTTTAGGGTTTAGGGTTTAGGGTTTAGGGTTTAGGGTTTAGGGTTTAGGGTTTAGGGTTTAGGGTTTAGGGTTTAGGGTTTAGGGTTTAGGGTTTAGGGTTTAGGGTTTAGGGTTTAGGGTTTAGGGTTTAGGGTTTAGGGTTTAGGGTTTAGGGTTTAGGGTTTAGGGTTTAGGGTTTAGGGTTTAGGGTTTAGGGTTTAGGGTTTAGGGTTTAGGGTTTAGGGTTTAGGGTTTAGGGTTTAGGGTTTAGGGTTTAGGGTTTAGGGTTTAGGGTTTAGGGTTTAGGGTTTAGGGTTTAGGGTTTAGGGTTTAGGGTTTAGGGTTTAGGGTTTAGGGTTTAGGGTTTAGGGTTTAGGGTTTAGGGTTTAGGGTTTAGGGTTTAGGGTTTAGGGTTTAGGGTTTAGGGTTTAGGGTTTAGGGTTTAGGGTTTAGGGTTTAGGGTTTAGGGTTTAGGGTTTAGGGTTTAGGGTTTAGGGTTTAGGGTTTAGGGTTTAGGGTTTAGGGTTTAGGGTTTAGGGTTTAGGGTTTAGGGTTTAGGGTTTAGGGTTTAGGGTTTAGGGTTTAGGGTTTAGGGTTTAGGGTTTAGGGTTTAGGGTTTAGGGTTTAGGGTTTAGGGTTTAGGGTTTAGGGTTTAGGGTTTAGGGTTTAGGGTTTAGGGTTTAGGGTTTAGGGTTTAGGGTTTAGGGTTTAGGGTTTAGGGTTTAGGGTTTAGGGTTTAGGGTTTAGGGTTTAGGGTTTAGGGTTTAGGGTTTAGGGTTTAGGGTTTAGGGTTTAGGGTTTAGGGTTTAGGGTTTAGGGTTTAGGGTTTAGGGTTTAGGGTTTAGGGTTTAGGGTTTAGGGTTTAGGGTTTAGGGTTTAGGGTTTAGGGTTTAGGGTTTAGGGTTTAGGGTTTAGGGTTTAGGGTTTAGGGTTTAGGGTTTAGGGTTTAGGGTTTAGGGTTTAGGGTTTAGGGTTTAGGGTTTAGGGTTTAGGGTTTAGGGTTTAGGGTTTAGGGTTTAGGGTTTAGGGTTTAGGGTTTAGGGTTTAGGGTTTAGGGTTTAGGGTTTAGGGTTTAGGGTTTAGGGTTTAGGGTTTAGGGTTTAGGGTTTAGGGTTTAGGGTTTAGGGTTTAGGGTTTAGGGTTTAGGGTTTAGGGTTTAGGGTTTAGGGTTTAGGGTTTAGGGTTTAGGGTTTAGGGTTTAGGGTTTAGGGTTTAGGGTTTAGGGTTTAGGGTTTAGGGTTTAGGGTTTAGGGTTTAGGGTTTAGGGTTTAGGGTTTAGGGTTTAGGGTTTAGGGTTTAGGGTTTAGGGTTTAGGGTTTAGGGTTTAGGGTTTAGGGTTTAGGGTTTAGGGTTTAGGGTTTAGGGTTTAGGGTTTAGGGTTTAGGGTTTAGGGTTTAGGGTTTAGGGTTTAGGGTTTAGGGTTTAGGGTTTAGGGTTTAGGGTTTAGGGTTTAGGGTTTAGGGTTTAGGGTTTAGGGTTTAGGGTTTAGGGTTTAGGGTTTAGGGTTTAGGGTTTAGGGTTTAGGGTTTAGGGTTTAGGGTTTAGGGTTTAGGGTTTAGGGTTTAGGGTTTAGGGTTTAGGGTTTAGGGTTTAGGGTTTAGGGTTTAGGGTTTAGGGTTTAGGGTTTAGGGTTTAGGGTTTAGGGTTTAGGGTTTAGGGTTTAGGGTTTAGGGTTTAGGGTTTAGGGTTTAGGGTTTAGGGTTTAGGGTTTAGGGTTTAGGGTTTAGGGTTTAGGGTTTAGGGTTTAGGGTTTAGGGTTTAGGGTTTAGGGTTTAGGGTTTAGGGTTTAGGGTTTAGGGTTTAGGGTTTAGGGTTTAGGGTTTAGGGTTTAGGGTTTAGGGTTTAGGGTTTAGGGTTTAGGGTTTAGGGTTTAGGGTTTAGGGTTTAGGGTTTAGGGTTTAGGGTTTAGGGTTTAGGGTTTAGGGTTTAGGGTTTAGGGTTTAGGGTTTAGGGTTTAGGGTTTAGGGTTTAGGGTTTAGGGTTTAGGGTTTAGGGTTTAGGGTTTAGGGTTTAGGGTTTAGGGTTTAGGGTTTAGGGTTTAGGGTTTAGGGTTTAGGGTTTAGGGTTTAGGGTTTAGGGTTTAGGGTTTAGGGTTTAGGGTTTAGGGTTTAGGGTTTAGGGTTTAGGGTTTAGGGTTTAGGGTTTAGGGTTTAGGGTTTAGGGTTTAGGGTTTAGGGTTTAGGGTTTAGGGTTTAGGGTTTAGGGTTTAGGGTTTAGGGTTTAGGGTTTAGGGTTTAGGGTTTAGGGTTTAGGGTTTAGGGTTTAGGGTTTAGGGTTTAGGGTTTAGGGTTTAGGGTTTAGGGTTTAGGGTTTAGGGTTTAGGGTTTAGGGTTTAGGGTTTAGGGTTTAGGGTTTAGGGTTTAGGGTTTAGGGTTTAGGGTTTAGGGTTTAGGGTTTAGGGTTTAGGGTTTAGGGTTTAGGGTTTAGGGTTTAGGGTTTAGGGTTTAGGGTTTAGGGTTTAGGGTTTAGGGTTTAGGGTTTAGGGTTTAGGGTTTAGGGTTTAGGGTTTAGGGTTTAGGGTTTAGGGTTTAGGGTTTAGGGTTTAGGGTTTAGGGTTTAGGGTTTAGGGTTTAGGGTTTAGGGTTTAGGGTTTAGGGTTTAGGGTTTAGGGTTTAGGGTTTAGGGTTTAGGGTTTAGGGTTTAGGGTTTAGGGTTTAGGGTTTAGGGTTTAGGGTTTAGGGTTTAGGGTTTAGGGTTTAGGGTTTAGGGTTTAGGGTTTAGGGTTTAGGGTTTAGGGTTTAGGGTTTAGGGTTTAGGGTTTAGGGTTTAGGGTTTAGGGTTTAGGGTTTAGGGTTTAGGGTTTAGGGTTTAGGGTTTAGGGTTTAGGGTTTAGGGTTTAGGGTTTAGGGTTTAGGGTTTAGGGTTTAGGGTTTAGGGTTTAGGGTTTAGGGTTTAGGGTTTAGGGTTTAGGGTTTAGGGTTTAGGGTTTAGGGTTTAGGGTTTAGGGTTTAGGGTTTAGGGTTTAGGGTTTAGGGTTTAGGGTTTAGGGTTTAGGGTTTAGGGTTTAGGGTTTAGGGTTTAGGGTTTAGGGTTTAGGGTTTAGGGTTTAGGGTTTAGGGTTTAGGGTTTAGGGTTTAGGGTTTAGGGTTTAGGGTTTAGGGTTTAGGGTTTAGGGTTTAGGGTTTAGGGTTTAGGGTTTAGGGTTTAGGGTTTAGGGTTTAGGGTTTAGGGTTTAGGGTTTAGGGTTTAGGGTTTAGGGTTTAGGGTTTAGGGTTTAGGGTTTAGGGTTTAGGGTTTAGGGTTTAGGGTTTAGGGTTTAGGGTTTAGGGTTTAGGGTTTAGGGTTTAGGGTTTAGGGTTTAGGGTTTAGGGTTTAGGGTTTAGGGTTTAGGGTTTAGGGTTTAGGGTTTAGGGTTTAGGGTTTAGGGTTTAGGGTTTAGGGTTTAGGGTTTAGGGTTTAGGGTTTAGGGTTTAGGGTTTAGGGTTTAGGGTTTAGGGTTTAGGGTTTAGGGTTTAGGGTTTAGGGTTTAGGGTTTAGGGTTTAGGGTTTAGGGTTTAGGGTTTAGGGTTTAGGGTTTAGGGTTTAGGGTTTAGGGTTTAGGGTTTAGGGTTTAGGGTTTAGGGTTTAGGGTTTAGGGTTTAGGGTTTAGGGTTTAGGGTTTAGGGTTTAGGGTTTAGGGTTTAGGGTTTAGGGTTTAGGGTTTAGGGTTTAGGGTTTAGGGTTTAGGGTTTAGGGTTTAGGGTTTAGGGTTTAGGGTTTAGGGTTTAGGGTTTAGGGTTTAGGGTTTAGGGTTTAGGGTTTAGGGTTTAGGGTTTAGGGTTTAGGGTTTAGGGTTTAGGGTTTAGGGTTTAGGGTTTAGGGTTTAGGGTTTAGGGTTTAGGGTTTAGGGTTTAGGGTTTAGGGTTTAGGGTTTAGGGTTTAGGGTTTAGGGTTTAGGGTTTAGGGTTTAGGGTTTAGGGTTTAGGGTTTAGGGTTTAGGGTTTAGGGTTTAGGGTTTAGGGTTTAGGGTTTAGGGTTTAGGGTTTAGGGTTTAGGGTTTAGGGTTTAGGGTTTAGGGTTTAGGGTTTAGGGTTTAGGGTTTAGGGTTTAGGGTTTAGGGTTTAGGGTTTAGGGTTTAGGGTTTAGGGTTTAGGGTTTAGGGTTTAGGGTTTAGGGTTTAGGGTTTAGGGTTTAGGGTTTAGGGTTTAGGGTTTAGGGTTTAGGGTTTAGGGTTTAGGGTTTAGGGTTTAGGGTTTAGGGTTTAGGGTTTAGGGTTTAGGGTTTAGGGTTTAGGGTTTAGGGTTTAGGGTTTAGGGTTTAGGGTTTAGGGTTTAGGGTTTAGGGTTTAGGGTTTAGGGTTTAGGGTTTAGGGTTTAGGGTTTAGGGTTTAGGGTTTAGGGTTTAGGGTTTAGGGTTTAGGGTTTAGGGTTTAGGGTTTAGGGTTTAGGGTTTAGGGTTTAGGGTTTAGGGTTTAGGGTTTAGGGTTTAGGGTTTAGGGTTTAGGGTTTAGGGTTTAGGGTTTAGGGTTTAGGGTTTAGGGTTTAGGGTTTAGGGTTTAGGGTTTAGGGTTTAGGGTTTAGGGTTTAGGGTTTAGGGTTTAGGGTTTAGGGTTTAGGGTTTAGGGTTTAGGGTTTAGGGTTTAGGGTTTAGGGTTTAGGGTTTAGGGTTTAGGGTTTAGGGTTTAGGGTTTAGGGTTTAGGGTTTAGGGTTTAGGGTTTAGGGTTTAGGGTTTAGGGTTTAGGGTTTAGGGTTTAGGGTTTAGGGTTTAGGGTTTAGGGTTTAGGGTTTAGGGTTTAGGGTTTAGGGTTTAGGGTTTAGGGTTTAGGGTTTAGGGTTTAGGGTTTAGGGTTTAGGGTTTAGGGTTTAGGGTTTAGGGTTTAGGGTTTAGGGTTTAGGGTTTAGGGTTTAGGGTTTAGGGTTTAGGGTTTAGGGTTTAGGGTTTAGGGTTTAGGGTTTAGGGTTTAGGGTTTAGGGTTTAGGGTTTAGGGTTTAGGGTTTAGGGTTTAGGGTTTAGGGTTTAGGGTTTAGGGTTTAGGGTTTAGGGTTTAGGGTTTAGGGTTTAGGGTTTAGGGTTTAGGGTTTAGGGTTTAGGGTTTAGGGTTTAGGGTTTAGGGTTTAGGGTTTAGGGTTTAGGGTTTAGGGTTTAGGGTTTAGGGTTTAGGGTTTAGGGTTTAGGGTTTAGGGTTTAGGGTTTAGGGTTTAGGGTTTAGGGTTTAGGGTTTAGGGTTTAGGGTTTAGGGTTTAGGGTTTAGGGTTTAGGGTTTAGGGTTTAGGGTTTAGGGTTTAGGGTTTAGGGTTTAGGGTTTAGGGTTTAGGGTTTAGGGTTTAGGGTTTAGGGTTTAGGGTTTAGGGTTTAGGGTTTAGGGTTTAGGGTTTAGGGTTTAGGGTTTAGGGTTTAGGGTTTAGGGTTTAGGGTTTAGGGTTTAGGGTTTAGGGTTTAGGGTTTAGGGTTTAGGGTTTAGGGTTTAGGGTTTAGGGTTTAGGGTTTAGGGTTTAGGGTTTAGGGTTTAGGGTTTAGGGTTTAGGGTTTAGGGTTTAGGGTTTAGGGTTTAGGGTTTAGGGTTTAGGGTTTAGGGTTTAGGGTTTAGGGTTTAGGGTTTAGGGTTTAGGGTTTAGGGTTTAGGGTTTAGGGTTTAGGGTTTAGGGTTTAGGGTTTAGGGTTTAGGGTTTAGGGTTTAGGGTTTAGGGTTTAGGGTTTAGGGTTTAGGGTTTAGGGTTTAGGGTTTAGGGTTTAGGGTTTAGGGTTTAGGGTTTAGGGTTTAGGGTTTAGGGTTTAGGGTTTAGGGTTTAGGGTTTAGGGTTTAGGGTTTAGGGTTTAGGGTTTAGGGTTTAGGGTTTAGGGTTTAGGGTTTAGGGTTTAGGGTTTAGGGTTTAGGGTTTAGGGTTTAGGGTTTAGGGTTTAGGGTTTAGGGTTTAGGGTTTAGGGTTTAGGGTTTAGGGTTTAGGGTTTAGGGTTTAGGGTTTAGGGTTTAGGGTTTAGGGTTTAGGGTTTAGGGTTTAGGGTTTAGGGTTTAGGGTTTAGGGTTTAGGGTTTAGGGTTTAGGGTTTAGGGTTTAGGGTTTAGGGTTTAGGGTTTAGGGTTTAGGGTTTAGGGTTTAGGGTTTAGGGTTTAGGGTTTAGGGTTTAGGGTTTAGGGTTTAGGGTTTAGGGTTTAGGGTTTAGGGTTTAGGGTTTAGGGTTTAGGGTTTAGGGTTTAGGGTTTAGGGTTTAGGGTTTAGGGTTTAGGGTTTAGGGTTTAGGGTTTAGGGTTTAGGGTTTAGGGTTTAGGGTTTAGGGTTTAGGGTTTAGGGTTTAGGGTTTAGGGTTTAGGGTTTAGGGTTTAGGGTTTAGGGTTTAGGGTTTAGGGTTTAGGGTTTAGGGTTTAGGGTTTAGGGTTTAGGGTTTAGGGTTTAGGGTTTAGGGTTTAGGGTTTAGGGTTTAGGGTTTAGGGTTTAGGGTTTAGGGTTTAGGGTTTAGGGTTTAGGGTTTAGGGTTTAGGGTTTAGGGTTTAGGGTTTAGGGTTTAGGGTTTAGGGTTTAGGGTTTAGGGTTTAGGGTTTAGGGTTTAGGGTTTAGGGTTTAGGGTTTAGGGTTTAGGGTTTAGGGTTTAGGGTTTAGGGTTTAGGGTTTAGGGTTTAGGGTTTAGGGTTTAGGGTTTAGGGTTTAGGGTTTAGGGTTTAGGGTTTAGGGTTTAGGGTTTAGGGTTTAGGGTTTAGGGTTTAGGGTTTAGGGTTTAGGGTTTAGGGTTTAGGGTTTAGGGTTTAGGGTTTAGGGTTTAGGGTTTAGGGTTTAGGGTTTAGGGTTTAGGGTTTAGGGTTTAGGGTTTAGGGTTTAGGGTTTAGGGTTTAGGGTTTAGGGTTTAGGGTTTAGGGTTTAGGGTTTAGGGTTTAGGGTTTAGGGTTTAGGGTTTAGGGTTTAGGGTTTAGGGTTTAGGGTTTAGGGTTTAGGGTTTAGGGTTTAGGGTTTAGGGTTTAGGGTTTAGGGTTTAGGGTTTAGGGTTTAGGGTTTAGGGTTTAGGGTTTAGGGTTTAGGGTTTAGGGTTTAGGGTTTAGGGTTTAGGGTTTAGGGTTTAGGGTTTAGGGTTTAGGGTTTAGGGTTTAGGGTTTAGGGTTTAGGGTTTAGGGTTTAGGGTTTAGGGTTTAGGGTTTAGGGTTTAGGGTTTAGGGTTTAGGGTTTAGGGTTTAGGGTTTAGGGTTTAGGGTTTAGGGTTTAGGGTTTAGGGTTTAGGGTTTAGGGTTTAGGGTTTAGGGTTTAGGGTTTAGGGTTTAGGGTTTAGGGTTTAGGGTTTAGGGTTTAGGGTTTAGGGTTTAGGGTTTAGGGTTTAGGGTTTAGGGTTTAGGGTTTAGGGTTTAGGGTTTAGGGTTTAGGGTTTAGGGTTTAGGGTTTAGGGTTTAGGGTTTAGGGTTTAGGGTTTAGGGTTTAGGGTTTAGGGTTTAGGGTTTAGGGTTTAGGGTTTAGGGTTTTTAGGGTTTAGGGTTTAGGGTTTAGGGTTTAGGGTTT